>NW_027523215.1:0-55748 GCF_052094955.1 Ictidomys tridecemlineatus
GGAGACTGGGGTGTAGAAGGACTGTTTCAGGTAGCAGGTGTTGGAGACATGGGTGCAGAAGGACTGTTGCAGAGAGATGATTTTGGAGACTGAGGAACAGAAGGACTGTAACAGAGAGAAGAGATTAAAGACTTTGGTGCAGAAGGACTGATACAGAAAGCATAGGTTGGAGACTGGGGTGTAGAAGAACTGTTTCAGAGTGCAGATTTTGGAGACTCGGGTGGAGAAGACCTGTTTCAGAGTGCAGATGTTGGAGACTGGGGTGGAGAAGAAATTTTGAAGAGAGCATAGGTTGGAGACTCGGGTGCAAAAGAACTGTCGCAGAGAGCAGAGGTTGGAGACTGAGGTGCAGAAATAATGTTACAGAGAGCAAAGGTTGGAGACTGGGGTGCAATTACTGATACAGAAAGCAGAGGTTGGAGACTGGGGTACAGAAGGTCTGTTACAGAGAGCAGAGTTTGGATACTAGGGTACAGTAGGACTGTTGAAGAGAGCAGATTTTGGAGACTGTTTTTCAGAAAGACTTTTGCAGAGAGCAGAGGTTAGAGAATGGGGTGCAGAAGTGAGGTTGCAAAAAGCAGAGGTTGGAGAAAGAGGTGCAGAAGGACTGTTACACAGAGCCGAGTTTGGAAACAGTGGTACAGAAAAACTGATACAGAAAGCAGAGTTTTAAGACTGGAGTGCAGAAGGACCGTTACAGAGAACAAAGGTTGGAGACTGGGAAGCAGATGGACTGCTGCAGAGAACAGATTTTGGAGACTGGGGTGCAGCAGGACCGGTGCAGTATGCTTAGGTTGAAGCCTGGGGTGTAGTAGGAATGTTACAGAGAGCAAAGTTTTTAAACTAGCGTGCAGAAGGTACTGACAAAAAGCAGAGGTTGGAGACAGGCGTGCATAAGGACTGTTGAGGACCGGAGACGTTGGAGACTGGCGTGCAGAGAGTCGTTTCAGAGAGCAGAAGTTGGAGACTGGGGTGCAGAAAGAGTTTTGCAGAGAGTAGACGTTGGAAAATTGGGTGCAGAAAGATCATTGCAGACAGCAGAGGTTTGAGAATGTGGTACAGAAGGACTTTTACAGAGAGTAGAGCTGGAGTCTGAGGTGCAGAAGGACCGTTGCAGAGAGCAGAGGTTGGAGACTGAGTTGCAAAAACACTGTTACAGAGAGTAGAGTTTGGAGATTGGGGTGCAAAAGTTCTGTTAGAGAGAGCAGAGTTTGGAGACTGGGGTGCAGAAAAACTTTTATAGAGAGCAGAGTTTTTAGACAAGGTTGCAGAACGATCTTATGAATAGCAGAGATTGTAGACCGAGGTGTAGCAGGACTGGTACAGAGAGCAGATGTTGGAGACTGAGGTGCAGAAAGACTGTTGCAGAGAGTAGAGGTTGGAGACAGAGGTGCAGAAGGATCGTTGCAGAGAAAGGAGTTTTAATACTGAGGTGCAGAAAAACTGTTTCAGAGAGCACATGTTGGAGACTGGGGTGTAGAAGGGCTGTTGCAGAGTGCAGAGGGTGGAGACTGGGGTGCTTAAGGATCGTTGTAGAGAGCAGAGTTTAGATACTGGGGTGCAGAAAGATTGTTATAGAAAACAGACTTTGGAGACTGGGGTGTAGAAGGCATGTTACGGAGAGGAGAGTTTGAATAAGGGGTGCAGAAGGAATGATAAAGGGGACGGAGATTGGGGACTGGGTTGCAGAAGGATCTTACAGAGAGCAGACGTTGGAGACTGAGATGGAGAAGGACTGTTTAAGAGAGTAGAGGTTGGAGACTGAGATGCAGTAGGATTGTAACAGAGAGCATAGTTTAGAGACTGGGGTGCAGAAGGACTGTTGCAGATAGCAGAGTTTGGAGACTGGGGTGTAGATGGACTGTTGCAGGGACGAGAAGTTGGAGACTGGGGTGCTGAAGGACTTTTGCAGAGAGAATAGGTAGGAGACTGAGATGCAGAAGGACTGTTAGAGAGAGCAGAGGTTGGAGACTGGGTGCAGAAGGACTGATAAAGAAAGCAGAGTTTGGAGACTGGGGTGCAGAAGGACAGTTACAGAGAGCAGAGGTTGGAGTCTGCAGTACAGAAGGATTGTTAAAGATTGCAGAGTTTGGAGACTGGGGTGGAGAAGGACTGTTTCAGAGAGTAGATGTTGGAGACTGGGGTGCAGAAGAATTGTTGCATTGAACAGATGTTAAAGACTGGGCTGCAGAAGGAATGTTGTAGAGAGCAGAGTTTGGAGACTGCAGTGCAGAAGGACCGTTGAAGAGAGCAGATCATGTAGACTAAGGTGCAGAAGGATTCTTACAGAGAGCAGAGGCTGGAGACTGGGGTGCAGAAGGCCTGTTACAGATATCAGAGTTTGAAGACTGGGGTGCAGAAAGATCTTACAGAGAGCAGAGTTTGGAGACTGGGTTGCACACGAACTGTTGCACAGAGCAGAGGTTGGATACTGGGTTGGAGGAGAATCATTGCAGAGAGAAGACTTTGGAGACAGGGATGCAGAAGGCCAGTTAGAGAGAGAAGAGTTTGAAGACTGGGTGCAGAAGGCCTTTTACAGCGAGTAGAGTTTGGAGACTGGGGTGCAGAAGGACTGATACAGAGAGCAGAGGTTGGAGACTGAGGTTCAGAAAAACTGTTACAGAGATCAGAGGCTGGAGACTGGGGTGCAGAAGGACTGTTGCAGAGAACACAGGTTGGAGACTGGCGTGCAGAAGGACAGTTACAGAGAGCAGAGTTTGAAGACTGGGGTGGAGAAAGAATGTTACAGAGAACATAGTTTGGAAACTGTTGTGCAGAAAGATATTACAGAGAGCAGAGATTGAAGACTGGGGTGCAGAAGGACTGCTACAGAGAGCAGAGATGGGAGAATGAGATGCAGAAGGACTGTTACAGAAAGCAGAGTTTGGAGACTGGGGTGTAGAAGAATAGTTGCAGAGAGCAGAGTTTTCAGACTGAGGTGAAGAAGGAGTGTTTCAGAAAGCAGATGTTGGAGACTGGGGTGTAGAAAGACTTTTGCAGAGAGCAGAGGTTTGAGACTGGGTTGCAAAAGAATCGTTGCAGAGAGCATAGGTTGAAGACTGGTGTGCTAAACGATTGTTACAGAGAGGAGAGGTTAGAAAATTGGGTGCAGAAGGACGATTGCAGAGAGCAGAATTTGGGGACTGAGGTGCAAAAGGATTGTTACAGAGAACAGAAGTTGGAGGACTGTTGCAGCGAGCAGAGTTTGGACATTGTGGTGCAGAAATATCATTGCAGAGAGCAGAGGTTGGAGACCTTGGTGCAGAATGACTGTTACAAATAGCAGAGTTTGAAGACAGGGTAGCAGAAGTATTTTACAGAGAGCTAGGTTAGAGACTGAGGTGCAGAAGCACTGTTACAGAGAGTAGATTTTGTATTTTGAGGTGCATAAGGACCGTTGCAGAGAGCACAGGTTGGAGAATCAGGTGCAGAAGGATTGATACAGAGAGAAGAGTTTGGAGACTGGGGTGCAGAAAGACTGTTGCAGAAAGCAGAGGTTTTAGACTGGGGTGTAGAAGGACTGTTGCAGAGAGTAGAGGTGGGAGATTGGGGTGCAGAAGGATTGAAGCAGAGAGCAGAGGTTGTAGACTAAGGTGCAGAAGGACAGTTACACAGAGCAGAGATTGGAGACTGGGGGGCAGAAGGACTGATACAGAAAGCAGAGTTTGGAGACTCGGGTGCAGAAGGACCGTTACAGAGAGCAGAGGTTGGAGACTGAAGTATAGAAGGACTTTTACAGAGAGTAGAGGTTGGATACTGGGGTGCAGAAGGATCATTGCAGAGAGCAGAGTTTAGAGACTGAGAAGCCGAAGCATCCATGCAGAGAGCAGAGGAGGAGACTGGGGTGCAGAAGGACTGTTACAGAGAAGAGAGGTTGGAGAATGTGGTGCAGGAGGATCTTTCAGAGAACTGAGGTTGGGGACTGGGGTGTAGAAGGACTGTTGCGAACAGCAGACTTTGGAGAGGGGCGTGCAGAAGGATCGTTGCAGAGAGCAGAGGTTTCAGACTGAGGTTCAGAGGGACTGTAGCAGAGAGCAGATGTTGGAGACTGGGGTGCAAAAAGACTGTTGCAGAGAGCGGATGTTGGAGATTGGGTTTAAGAAGGATCGTTGCACAGAGCAAAGGTTGGAGACTGGGGAGCAGAAGGACTCTTACAGAGAGCAGAGGTTGGAGACTGGGAGGAAGAGTGAATGTTACAGAGAGAAGAGTTTGACGACTTGGTTGCAGAAGGAAGTTACAGAGAGCAGAGTTTGGAGACTGAGGTGAAAAAGCACTGTTACAGAGAGCAGAGTTTGGAGACTAGAATGCATAATAATTATTGCAGAGAGCAGAGGTTGCAGACTGAGGTGCAGAAGGACTTATACAGAGAGCAGAGGTTGGAGATTGGGGCGCTGAAGGACTGTTGCAGAGAACAGAAGTTGGATTCTGAGGTGAAGAAGGACTGTTACAGAGAGCAAGGTGGGAGACTGGGGTGCAGAATGACTGATACATAACAGAGTTTGGAGACTGGGGTGTAGAAGGACCGTTACAGAGAGCAGAGGTTGGAGAGTGCAGTACAGAAGGACTGGTACAGAGAGTGGAGGTTGAAGACTGGGGTGCAGAAGGAGAGTTGCAGAGAGCAGAGGTTTCAGACTGAGGTTCAGAGGGACTGTAGCAGAGAGCAGATGTTGGAGACTGGGGTGCAAAAAGACTGTTGCAGAGAGTGGATGTTGGAGATTGGGTTTAAGAAGGATCGTTGCACAGAGCAGAGGTTGGAGACTGGGGAGCAGAAGGACTCTTACAGAGAGCAGAGGTTGGAGACTGGGAGGAAAAGTGAATGTTACAGAGAGAAGAGTTTGACGACTTGGTTGCAGAAGGAAGTTACAGAGAGCAGAGTTGGAGACTGAGGTGAAAAAGCACTGTTACAGAGAGCAGAGTTTGGAGACTAGAATGCATAATAACTATTGCAGAGAGCAGAGGTTGCAGACTGAGGTGCAGAAAGACTTATACAGAGAGCAGAGGTTGGAGATTGGGGCGCTGAAGGACTGTTGCAGAGAACAGAAGTTGGATTCTGAGGTGAAGAAGGACTGTTACAGAGAGCAAGGTGGGAGACTGGGGTGCAGAATGACTGATACATAACAGAGTTTGGAGACTGGGGTGTAGAAGGACCGTTACAGAGAGCAGAGTTGGAGAGTGCAGTACAGAAGGACGGGTACAGAGAGTGGAGGTTGAAGACTGGGGTGCAGAAGGATAGTTGCAGAGAGCAGAGGTTGCAGACTGAGGTGCAGAAGGACTGTTACAGAGAGCAGAGTTTGGAGACTGTGATGCAGAAGGACTGATACACAAAGCAGAGGTTGGAGACTCGGTGCAGAAGGATCCTTACAGAGAAGAGAGGTTGAAGACTGTGGTATAGAAGAACTGTTGTTTAGAACAAGTTTGAAGACTGGGGAGCAGAGGGACCATTGAAAAGAGCAGAAAATAGAGACTGGGGTGCAAAAGGAATGTTAAAGAGCACAGAGTTTGAAAACTGGTGTACATAAGTATCTTCCAAAGAGCAGAGTTTGGAGACTGGGGTGCAGAAAGACTGTTGCAGAGAGCAGACGTTGGAGACTGGTTTGCAGAAGGATCCTTGCAGAGAGCAGATAATGGAGACTGGGGTATTGAAGGACTGTTCCAGAGAGCAGATGTTGGGAGACCTGGGGTGCAGAAGGACTGTTGCAGAAAGCAGTTTTGAAGACTGAGGGGTAGAATTAAAGTTAGAGAGAGCAGAGTTTGAAAACTGGGGTGCAGAAGGACTGAAACAGAGAGCAGAGTTTTGAGACTGAGGTGCAGAAGTAAAGTTACAGAGAGCAGAAGTTGAATACTAGGGTGCTGAAGGACTGATACAGAAAGCAGAGGAGGGAGACTGGGGTGCAGAAGGACCATTAGAGAGAGCAGAGGTTGGAGACTGCAGTACAGAAGGACTGTTACACAGAGCAGATGTTTCCGACTGTGGTGTAGAAAAACTGTTGCAGAGAACAGAAATTTTAGACTGGGGTGCATAAGGACCGTTTCTGAGAGTAGAGGTTGGAGACTGTTGTGCAGAAGGATTTTTAGAGAGATTAGAGTTTGGAGACTGGGGGCAGAAAGATCTTTCAGAGATCAGAGTTTGGGACTGGGGTGAAGAAGGACTGTTGCAGAGAACAGAGTTTGGAGACTAGGGTGCAGAAGGATCTTTGCAGAGAGTAGAGGTTGGAGACTGGAAAGCAGCGGGCCTGTTACCGAGAGCAGAGGTTGGAGATTGGGGTGCAGAAGGCCTGATACAGAGAGCAGAGATTGGAGACCGGGGTCAGAAGGACAGTAGCAGAGAGTAGACCTTGGAGACTGGTTTAGGAGGATCGTGTCAGTGAGCAGAGTTTGGAGACTGGTGTACAAAAGGACTCTTACAGAGAGTAAAGGTTGGAGACTGGGGTGAAGAAGGGCCTGTTACAGAGAGCAGAGTTTGGTGACTGGGTGCAGAAGTATTGTTACAGACAGAAGAGTTTGGTGAGTGGGGTGAAGAAGGACTGCTGCAGAGAGCAGAGTTTTGAGACTTGGGTATATAAGGACTGTTGCAGAGAGCAGAGGTTGGAAATTAAGGTGCAAAAGACTGGTCAGAGATCGAAGATTGGAGACTGAGGTGCAGAAGGACTGTTAAAGAGTGGAGAGGTTTGAGACTGGGGTGCAGAAGGATCGTTGCAGAGAGCAGAGGTTGGAGACTGAGGTGTAGAAGGATTGTTGCAGAGAGCAGAGGTTCGAGACTGGGTTGCAGAAGCATCGTGAAAGAGAGCAGATGTTGGAGACTGGGGTGCAGAAGGACTTTTACAGACAGCACAGGTTGGAGACTGGGTGCAATAGGAATTGGGAAAAGAGCAGAGGTTGGAGACTGAAGTACAGAAGGACTGTTACGGAGAGCAGAGTTTGGAGACTAGGGTGCAGAAGGACTATTGCAGAGAAAAGGTTTTGGAGACTTGGGTGCAGAAGAAATTCTGCAGAGAGCAGAGGTTGGAGACTCTGGTACAGAAAGAGTGTTACAGAGAGCAAAGTTTGGAGACTGGGCTGCAAAAGCACTGTTGCTGAGAACAGATGTTGGAGACACCGGTACAGAAGGAGTGTTACAGAGAGCAGAGGTTGGAGACTGGGGAGCAATAGTACTGTTACAGAGAGCACAGGTTGGAGACTGAGTGGAATAGGATTTGGGCAGAGAGCAGAGGTTGGAGACTGAGGTGTAAAAGGACTGTTAAAAAGAGCAGAGGTTAAAGACTGGGGTGCAGAAGGACTTATAGAGAAAGCAGATGTTGGAGACTGGGGTGCATAAGAACCATTACAGAGAGCAGTGGTTGGAGACTCCGGTACAGAAGGAGTGTTACAGAGAGCAGAGTTTGGAGACTGGGGTGCAAAAGCACTGTTGCTGAGAACAGATGTTGGAGACTCCGATACAGAAGGAGTGTTACAAAGAACAGAGTTTGGAGACTGGGGAGCAATAGTACTGTTACAGAGAGCACAGGTTGGAGACTGGGTGCAATAGGAATTGGGCAGAGAGCAGAGGTTGGAGACTGAGGTGCAGAAGAATTGTTAAAGAGAGCAGAGGTTAAAGACTGGGGTGCAGAAGGATTTATAGGGAAAGCAGATGTTGGAGACTAGGGTGCATAAGAACCGTTACAGAGAGCAGAGGTTGGAGACTCCGGTACAGAAGGAGTGTTACAGAGAGCAGAGTTTGGAGACTGGGGTGCAAAAGCAGTGTTGCTGGAAACAGATGTTGGAGACTCCAGAACAGAAGTAGTGTTACAGAGAGTAGAGGTTGGAGACTGGGGAGCAGAAGTACTGTTACCGAGAGCACAGGTTGGAGACTTGGGTGCAGAAGGACTTTTGAAGACAGCAGACGTTGGAGACTGGGGTGCAAAAGGCCTCTAAAAAGAGCAGAGGTTGGAGACTGGGGTGAAGAGGCCTATTACAGAGAGCTGATGTTGGAGACTGGGGTGCAGAAGCACTGTTACAATGAGCAGAGTTTACAGACTGGGTTTCAAAAGGTTCTTACAGAAAGCAGAGGTTGAAGACTGAGGTACAGAAGGACTGTTACAGAAAGCAGAGTTTGGAGACTGGGGTGCAGAAGGATTTGGCAGAGCAGAGTTTTTAGACTGAGGTACAGAAAAACTGTTGCAGAGAGCAGATGTTGAAGACTGGGTGCACGAAAACTGATGCAGTGAGCAGAGGTCGGAGACAGGGTGCAGAATGATCCTTGCAGAGAGCAGAGGTTGGAGACTTGGTTGCAGTAAGACTGTTACAGCGAGCAGAGGTTGGAGACTGGTGTGCAGAAGGATCTTACAGAGAGCACAGTTTGGAGACTGGGGTGCAGAAGGACTGTTGCTGAGAGCACAGTTTGGAGACAGGGGTGCAGAAGGACTGTTGCTGAGAGCAGAGGATGGAGAGTTGGGTGCAGAAGGACGGTTGCAGAGAGCAGAGGTTGGAGACTGGTGTATAGAAGGACTGTTACAGAGAGAAAAGGTTGAAGACTGGGGTGCATAAGGACTGTTGCAGAGAGCAGGTGTTGCAGAGTGAGGTGCAGAAGGACTGTTACAGAGAGCAGAATTTGGAGACTGGGGTGCAGAAGGCTTGTTACAGAGAGCAGAGGTTTGATACTGGGGTGCAGAAGGACTGGTTCAGAGATCAGATTTTGGAGACTGGGTTTCAGAAGGATCTTACAAAGAACAGAGTTTGGAGACTGAGGTACAGAATGACTGTTACAGAGAGTTGAGGTTGGAGACTGGGTTGCAGAAGGATTGTTGCAGAGAGAAGAGTTTTCAGACTGAGGTTCAGAGGGACTGTTGCAGATACCAGAATTTGGAGACTTGGGTGCAGAAGGACTGTTGCAGGGAGTAGACGTTGGAGACTGGGGTTCAGAAGGATCGTTGGAGAGAGAAGAGTTTGAAGACTGTGGTGCAGAAGGAGTCTTACAGAGAGCAGAGTTTGGAGAATGGGGTGAAGAATGCCTGTTACAAAGAGCAGATGTTGGAGACTGAGGTGCAGAAGGATCATTGCAGAGAGCAGAGGATCGAGACTGGGGTGCAGAAGGACCGTTGCAGAGAGAAGTTGTTGGAGACTGAGGTGCAGAATTATGGTTACAGAGAGCAGAGTTTGGAGACTGGGTTTAAGAAGGACTGTTACAGCCAGAAGAGGTTGGAGACTGGTGTGCAAAAAAATGTTACAGAGAGTGAAGCTTGGAGACTGGGGTGCAGAAGGAATGTTGCAGAAAGCAGATGTTGGAGACTGAGGTGCAGGAGGACTGTTACAGAGAGCAGAGGTTGGATCCTGGGGTGTAGAAGGACTGATAGAGAAAATAGATGTTGGAGACTGGGGTGCAGAAGGACTGTTATAGGGAGCAGAGGTAGAAGACTCCGGTACAAAAGGACCGTTATAGAGAGCAAAGGTAGGAGACTCCAGTACAAAAGGACTGTTACAGAGAGTGAGGTTGGAGACTGATGTGAAAAAGAATGTTGCAGAGAGCAGAGGTTAGAGACTGGAGTGCAGAAGTCTCGTTGCAGAGAGTAGAGGTTGGAGACTGGGGTGCAGAAGTCATCTTACAGAGAGCAGAGGTTGGAGACTGGAGTGCAGAAGGCCTGTTACAGAGAGCAGAGTTTGCAGACTGGATTTCAGAAGTGTTTTACTGGAATCAAAGGTTCGAGACTGAGGTAAAGAAGGACTGTTACAGAGAGCAGAAGATGGAGACTGGGGTGCAGAAGGATTGTTGTAGAGAGCAGAGTTTTCAGACTGAGGTACAGAAGAACTCTAAGACAGCAGATGTTGGTGATTGGGGTGCACAAGGACTGTTGCAGAGAGAATAGGTTGAAGACTGTGGTGCAGAAGGATCGTTGAAAAGAGCACAGGTTGGAGACTGGGGTGCAGAAGGAATGATACAGAAAGCAGAGGTTTGAGACTTTGGTGCAGAAGGCCTGATACAGAGAGCAGTGTTTGGAGACTGGGGTGCAGAAGGACTGTTACAGAGAGCAGAGTTTGGAGACTAGGTTGCAGAAGGATGTTAAAGAGAGCAGAATTTGGAGACTGAGGTGCAGAAGCACTGTTACAGAGAGAAGAGTTTGGAGACAGAGGTGCAGAAGGACCATTGCGGAGAGCAGACTTGGAGACTGAGGTGCAGAAGGATTGATACAGAGAGCAGAGGTGGGAGACCTGGGTGCAGAAGAACTGATAAAAAAAAGCAGAGGTTGGAGACTCGGGTGCAGAAGGGCCCTTACAGAGAGCAGAGGTTGGAGACTGCAGTACAGAAGGACTTTTACAGAAAGCATAGTTTGGAGATTGGGGTGGAGAAGAACTGTTTTAGAGAGCAGATATTAGAGTCTGTGTTGCAAAAGGACTGTTGGAGAGATCAGAGGATAAAGACTGGAGTGTAGAAGTACTTGCAGAGAGCAGAGTTTGCAGACTGAGTTGCAGAAGGACTGTTACAGCGGGCAGAATTTGGAGACTGTGATGGAAAACGAAGGATACAGAAAGCAGAGTTTGGATAGTGGGGTCAATAAGGACCCTTACAAAGAACAAAGGTTGGAGACTGTGGTACAGAAGGACTGTTACAGAGAGCAGAGATTGGAAACTGGTGTGCAGAATAACTGTTGTAGAGAACAGAGGGTGAAGACTGGGGTGCAGAAGGATCATTGGGGTGATCAGAGTATGGAGACTGGGGTGTAGAAGGACTATTGCAGAGAGCAGAAGTTGAAGACTGGGGTGTAGAAGGAGTGTTGCAGAGAGCAGAGGTTGGAGACTGGGTTGCAGAAGGATCGGTAAAGAGAGCAATATTTGGAGACTATCGTGCAGAAGGACTTTTACAGAGAGCACAGGTTGAAGACTGGGATGCAGTAGGACTTTTAAAGAGAGCACAGTTTGAAGACTGAGGTGCAGAAAATTTGTTGCAGAGAGCAAAGTTTGGAGACTTTGGTGCAGATGGAGTGATGCAGAGTGCAGAGGTTGGAGACTGAGGTGCAGAAGGACCCTTACAGAGACCAGAGGTTGGAAACTGAGGTGCAGAAGGACCCTTACAGAGACCAGAGGTTGGAGACTGCTTTACAGAAGGACTGTTACAGAGAGCAGAGGCTGTAGACAGGTGTGCAGAAGGATCTTACAGACAGCAAAGTTTGGAGACTGGGGTGCAGAAGGACTTTTGTGAAGATGAGAGGTTGGAGACTGGGGTGCAGAAGGATCTTTGAAGAGAGAAGAATTTGGAAACTGGGGTCAAAAGGCCTGTTATTGACAGCAGAGTTTGGAGCTTGGGGTGCAGAAGGCCTGTTACAGAGAGCAGAGGTTAAAGACTGGGTTGCAAAAAGATCTTACAAAAAGCAAAGGTTGGAGACTGAGTACAGAAGAACTGTTACAGAGAGAAGAGGTTGGAGACTGAGGTGCAGAAGAATCGTAAAAGTGAGCAGAGTTTTCAGACTGAGTTGCAGAAGGACTTTTAAAGAGAGCAGAGGTTTTATACTGGGGTGCAGAAGGCCTGTTACAGAGAGCAGAGATGGGAGACTGGGGTGTAGAAGGACTGTTGCAGAGAGTAGAGGTTGGAGATGGGCGTCCAGAAGGACTGTTGCCGAGAGAAGAGTTTGGAGACTGGGGTGGAGAAGAACTGCTGCAGAACGTAGAGATTGGAGACTGAGGTGCAGAAGGACTGGTACAGAGAGAAGAGGTCGGAGACTGGGGTGCAGAAGGGCTGATACAGAAAGCAGACGTTGGTGATCTGGGTGCAGAAGGATTGTTGCAGAGAGCTGAGGTTTAAGACTGGGGTGGGGAAGAACTCTTTTAGAGAGCAGATGTTGGAGTCTGTGGTGCAAAAGGACTGTTGGAGAGAGCAGAGATTGGAGACTTGGGTGCAAAAGGAGTATTGCAGAGAGCAGAGGTTGTAGACTGAGGTGCAGAAGGAATGTAGAAGAGAGCAGATCTTGGATCATGTGGTGCAAAAGGACTGTTTCAGAGAGCATAGTTTTGTGACCGGGGTGCAGAAAGACTGTTGCAGAGAGCAGAGGTTGCAGAGTGAGGTGCAGAAGGACAGTTACATAGAACAGAGTTTAAAGACTCGGGTGCAGAAGGACCATTGCATAAAGCACAGGTTGGAGACAGGTTTTCAGAAGTATCTTACAGAGAGCAGAGGTTAGACACTGAGGTGCAGAAGGACTGTAGAATAGAGCAGAAGTTGGAGATTGGGGCTCAGAAAGACTGTTGCAGAGAGCAGAGGTTTGAGTCTGAGGTGCAGAAAGAAAGTTACAGAGAGCAGAGTTTGGAGACTGGGTTCAGAAAAACTGATAGAGAAAGCAGAGTTCGGAGACTGGGGAGCAGAAGGATCGTTACAGAGAGCAGAGTTTGAAGACTGCAGTACAGAAGGACTGTTACAGAGAGCAGAGTTTGGAGACTAGGGTAGAGAAGGACTGTGGAAGAGAGCAGATTTGAAGACTGGGGTGCAGAAAGACTTTTGCAGAGAGCAAGGTTGAAGAGTGGGGTACAGAAGAACTGTTGCAGAGAGCAGAGGTTTCAGAGTGAGATGCAGAAGGACTTTTACAGAGAGCAGAGTTTGGAGACTATGTTGCAAAAGGACTGTTACAGAAAACAGAGGTTGAGGACTGGAGTGAAGTAGGACCCTTAAAGAGAATAGAGGTTGAAGACTGTGGTACAAAGGAACTGTTGTAGAGAACAGATATTGGAGACTTCTGTGCAGAGGGACCATTGCAGAGAGTAGAGTTTGGAGACTGGGATGCAAAAGGAATGTTACAGAGAGAAGAGTTTGCAAACAGGGGTGCAGAAAGATCTTACAGAGAGAAGATTTTGGAAACTTTGGTGCAGAAAGACTGTTGCGGAGAGCAGAGTTTAGAGACTTGTGTGCAGAAGGATCGTTTCTGAGAGCAGAGTGTGGAGACTGGGGTGTAGAAAAACTATTACAGAGAGAAGAGGTTGGACCTGTTGCACAGATCAGAGTTTTGAGATTGGGGTGCAGAAAGACTGTTACAGAAAGCAGAGTTTGGAGACTGGTTTTCAGAAGGATCTTACACAGCGAAGAGGTTGGAGACTGAGGTGCAGAAGGACTGTTACACAGAGTAGATGTAGAAGACTGAGGTGCAGAAAGACCATTGCAGGGACCAGAGTTTGGAGACTGAGGGGCAGAAGGACTGTTTCAGAGAGCAGAGTTTGGAGACTTGGGTAAAGAAGGACTCTTGCAGAGAGCAGAGTTGGGAGATTAAGGTGCAGAAGGACTGTTGCATAGAGCAAAATTTCGAGACTTAAGTGCAGAAAAACTGTTTCAAAGATTAGAGTTTGGAGACTGGGGTGGAGAAGAACTGTTGCAGAGATCCTCTGTTGGAGACTGGGGTGCAGAAGGACTGTTGCAGAGAGTAGAGGATGGAGATTGGAGTGTACAAGAACTGTTGCAGAGAGCAGAGTTTGGAGACTGGGTTGCAGAAGGACCATTGCAGAGAGGAGAGTTTGGAGACTGAGATGCAGAAGGATTTTTACAGAGTGCAGAGGTAGGATACTGGGGTGCAAAAGGACTGACCAGAGAGCAGAGGTTGGAGCCTGGGGTGTAGAAAGCCTGTTACAATGAGCAGAGTTTGGAGACTGAGGTGCTGAAAGATCGTTACAGAGAGCAGAGTTTAGAGACTGAGTTGCAGAAGGACTTTTATATAGAGGAGAGGTTGGAGACTGGGGTGCAGAAGGATTCTTAAAGAGAGCAGACTATGGAGACTAGGGAGCAGAAAGAGTGTTACAGAGAGCAGACTTTGGAGATTGGGGTTCAGAAGAACTTGTCCAGAGAGCAGATGTTGGAGACTGGGGTGTAGAAGGCCTGTTAAAGAGAGCAGAGTTTGGAGACTGAGGTTCAGAAGGATCATTACAGAGATAAGAGTTTGGAGACTGCGGTACAGAAGGACTGTTATAGAGAGTAGAGCTTGTAGACTGGGGTGCAGAAGAAATGGCACAAAGAGCAGAGTTTGGAAACTGGTCTGCAGAAGAATCTTATAGAGACCAGATGTTGGAGACTGGAGTGCAGAAAGACTGCTACATAGAGCAGACGTTGGAGACTGGAGTGCAGAAGGATCTTTGCAGAGAGTGGAGGTTGGAGACTTGGGTGTAGAAGGACTGTTGCAGAGAGCAGATGTTTGAGACTTGGATGTAGAAGGACTTTTGCACAGAGAAGAGGTTGGAGACTGAGGTGTAGAAGGACTGTTACAGAGACAGAGGTTGGAGACTGGGGTGCAGAAGGACCATTACAGAGAGCAGAGTTTGAAGACTGCGGTACAGAAGGTCTGTTACGGAGAGCAGAGTTTGGAGACTAGGGTGCAGAAGGACTATTGCAGAGAAAAGGTTTTGGAGACTTGGGTGCAGAAGAAATTCTGCAGAGAGCAGAGGTTGGAGACATAGGTGTAGAATGACTTTTACAGACAGCAGAGATTGGAGACTGGGGTGCAGAAAGATCTTACAGAGAGCAGAGGTTGGAAACTGGGGTGCAAAGGACTGTTGAAGAGAGCAGAGTTTGAAGACTGAGGTGCAGAGGGTCGTTGCAGAGAGAAGAGGTTTGAGACTGGGGTGCAGCAGGCCTGTTACAGAGAGCCGAGGTTGGAGACTGAGGTGCAGAATGATAATTCCAGACAGTAGAGTTTGGAGACTGACGTAAATAAGAATCTTTGCAGAGAGCAAAGGTTTGAGACTGTGGTTCAGAATGATCGTTACAGAGAGCGAAGGATGAAGAATGAGGTGCAGAAGGACAGTTACAGAGAGGACAGATGGAGACTAAGGTGCAGAAGAAATGTTGCAGAAAGTAGAAGGTAGAGACTGCGGTGCAGAAGGACTCTTGAAGAGAGCAGAGGTTGGAGACTGAGGTGCAGAAGGACTGTTACAGAGAGTAGAGGTTGGAGACTGGGGTGCAGAAGAACTGAAACAGAAAGCAAAAGATGGAGACTGGGGTGCATAAGGACCGTTACAGAGAACAAAGTTTGGAGACTGCTTTACAGAAGGACTGTAACTGAGAGCAGATATTGGAGACTGTGGGGCAGAAGGACTTATGCAGAGAACAGAGGTTGGAGACTGGGGTGCAGAAGGACCATTGCAAAGAGCAGAGTTTGGAGACTGAGGTGCAGAAGGATTGTTAGAAAGCAGAGGTAGGATACTAGGGTGCAGAAGGAATGTTGCAGAGTGCAGAGTTTGGAGACTGGGGTGCAGAAGGACTGTTGCATAGAGCAGAGGTTGGAGACTGGGGTGCAGAAGGACGGTTACACAGAGCAGAGGTTGAAGCCTGGGGTTCAGAAGGTCTGATACAGAGCGCAGAGTTTTGAGACTGAGGTCCAGAAGGACTGTTACAGAGATCAGAGTGTGAAGACTTGGTTGCAGAAGGACTGTTTCAGAGAGCAGATGTTGGAGACTGAGGTTCAGAAGGATAGTTGCAGACAGCAGAAGTTGGAGACTGCGGTATAGAACAACTTTTACAGAGAGCAGAGTTTGGAGACTTGGGTGCAGAAGGACTGATGTAGAGAAAAGGGGTTTGAGACTGGGGTGCAGAAGGCCTTTTACAGAGTGCAGAGTTTGGAGAGTGGGGTGCAGAAGGCCTGTTAGAGAGAGCAGTGTTTGGGGACTGGGGTGAAGAAGCACTGTCACAGATAGCACAGTTTCGAGACAGGGTTGCAGAAGGATCTTACAGAGAGCATTTTGGAGACTGAGGTTCAGAAGGACTGTTACAGAGAGCAAAGTTTGGAAACTGGGGTGCAAAAGGATTGTGGAGAGAGCAGAGGTTTCAGACTGAGGTGCAGAAAGACTGTAGCAGAGAGCAGATGTTGGATCCTGGGGTGCAGAAGGAATGTTACAGAGAGCAGAGTTTGGAGACTGGGAAGCAGAAGTATCATTGCAGAGAGCACAAGTTGGATACTGGGGTGCAGAAGGCCTATTACAGAGAGCAGATTTTGGAGACTGGGGTGCAGAAGGAATGGTACAGAGAGCATAATTTGAAAAATGGATTGCAGAAGGATCTTACAGAGAACAGAGTTTGGAGACTGAGGTGCAGAAGGACTTATACAGAGCGTAGAGTTTGGAGACTTAGGAGCAGAAGGACTGTTGTAGAGAGAAGAGGTTGGAGACTGAGGTCAAGAAGGATTGTTACAGAGATCAGTGGGTGAAGACTGGGGAGCAGAAGCAGTGTTACAGAGAGCAGAGTTTGGAGATTGGGGTGCAGAAGAACTGTTACCGAGAGCAGAGGTTGGAGACTGGGGTGCAGAAAAATTGTTGCAGACAGCAGAGCTTGAAACCTGGCAAAAAGAACGGTCGTTGCAGTGAGCAGATGTTTGAGACTAAGGAGCAGAAGGACTGTTACAGAGAGTGGAGTTTGGAGACTGATGTGCATAAGGATCATTTCAGAGAGCAGAGTTTGGAGACTGGGTTGCAGAAAAACAGTTACAGATTGCAGAACTTCGAGACAGAGGTGGATAAGAACTTTTACAAACAGAAGATGTTGGAGCCTGGGGTTCAAAAGGATTCTTACATAAAGCAGATGATGGAGACTGGGGTGCAGAAGGACTTTTCCAGAGAGTAGAGGTTGGAGACTGGGGTACAGAAGAACCGTTGCAGAGAGCAGAGTTTTGAGACGGAGGTGCAGAAGGTTTATTACAGAGAGCAGAGGTTGGATCCTTGGGTGCAGACGGTCTGTTACAGAGAGCAGAGTTTGGAGACTGGGGTGCAGAAGGATCTTAGAGAGAGCAGACGTTGGAGACTGATGGCAGAAGGACTGTTGCAGATAGCAGATGTTGGAGACTGAGGTTCAGAATGGTCTGGGAATGGATCCACCATTTGACCCAGCTATTGCCCTTCTTGGACTATTCCCTGAGGACCTTAAAAGAGCACACTATATGGATACGGCCACATCAATGATTATAGCAGCACAATTCACAATAGCTAGACTGTGGAACCAACCTAGATGCCCTTCAATAGATGAGTGGATAAAAAAATTGTGGCAGCTATACACAATGGAGTATTATGCAGCACTAAGAAAAGACAAAATCATAGAATTTGCAGGGAAATGGATGGCATTAGAGCAGATTATGCTAAGTGAAGCTAGCCAAGCCCTAAAAAACAAATGTCAAATGTCTTCTTTGATATAAAGAGAGCCACTAAGAATAGGACAGGAAGGAAGAGCATGAGGAAAAGACTAACAGTAAACTAAGACGAATGGGGGGAGAGAAAGGAAGAGAGAAGGGAAAACATATGGAAATGGTAGGAGACCTTCAGTGATACACAAAATAATAAGAGGTTATGAGGGGCAAGGGGGTGGGGGGAAAAAAGGGGAGAGAATTGAACAACAGCAGAGGAGGTAGAGAGGGATGTTGGGAGGGGAGGGGAGGGGAGGGGGGATAGTAGGGGATAGGAAAGGTAGCAGAATACAACAGTCACTAATATGCCATTATGTAAAAATGTGAGTATGTAACAGAAGTGAGTCTGTATTATGTATTTGGGGAGTTCAAAACCCAATTGAGTCGAATGTATGAAAGATGATATGTCTTGAGCTCTGTAATGTTTTGAACAACCAATAAAAAAAAAAAGAATGGTCGTTTCAGAGAGAAGAAATTGGAGACTGGGGTGAAGAAGGCCTGTTACAGAGAGCAGAGGTTGGAGACTGGGGTCCTGAAGGCCTGTTACAGAGACCAGAGGTTGGAGACTGGGGTCCTGAAGGCCTGTTACAGAGAGCAGATGTTGGAGACTGGGGTGCAGAAGGACTGTTAGAGATAACAGAGTTTATAGACTGGGTTGCAGAAAAATATTATAGAGAGCAGAGTTTGGAGACTGTGTTGCAGAATGATTTTTGCAGAGAGCAGAGTTTTCAGACTTCGGTGCAGAAGGACTGTTTCAGAGAGCAGATGTTCGAGAGTGGGGTGCAGAAAGACTCTTTCAGAGAGCAGAACTTAGAGACCAGAGTGCAGAAAGATTCTTGCAGGGATCAGAGGTTGGAGACTGGGGTGCAGAAGGCCTGTTACAGATATCACAGTTTGGAGACTGGTGTGCAGAAGGATATTATAGAGAGCAGAGTTTGGAGACTGAGGTGCATAAGGACTGTTACAGAGAGCAGAGGTTAGAGACTGGGGTGCAGAATGATTGTTGCAGAGAGCAGAGTTTTCAGACTGAGGTGCAGAAGGACTGTTGCAGACAGCAGATGTTTGAGACTGGGTTGCAGAAGGAATGTTTCAGAGAGTAGAACTTGGAGACTGGGGTGGATTAGGATTGTTGCAGGGAGCAGAGTTTAGACACTGGGGTGCAGAAAGACTGTTACAGGGAGCAGAGGTTTTAGACTGGGGTGCAGAAGGCCTGGTGCAGAGAGCAGAGCTTTGACACTGTCGTGCAGAATGATTGCTGATAGCTGGTGAGCCTTCTTCTGGACACCTTCTCTACACAGTCCATCAGGCCCTCTCTCCTCACCGTGCTCTCTTTTGGCTTTATGAGCACCTGTGACTTCCACAGTCACTCTAAGCCATGACTCGCAGGCCTATCTCCTGGGAACCTATCCCGCTGCCTCATGGAATCTCCTCGGGGAGACCCCGAAGGTACCCAGACTCCTGGCTCAACCTCCTTTCCTCCTTTTCTCTCCCCAGACATGCTCCTTCTCCTTTTTTTATGTTTTAATGAGTCATCCCACTGCCACTCAGCTACCCCACAGACCAGGTCTCCTCTTGTGTCCTCGTCACCAGGACCTTAAAGTGCTCCACCCAGGGCTCTTCTTCAGAGCTTTTCTCCAAACTCCAAATGTCACATCTTCAGTTACCAGATATTTCCTTTTAATCTTGTTTTGGCACCTGATTACTCTCCCAGACTACATGAAGGTATTCTAACAAAAGCACATGGACTGTAGGGACTATTATGGCTTAGAAATAAGGTATCCCGCCACCAAAAGCTCAGGGTCAGCCACTATAGCAGTGTTCAGAGGTGAAATGATTAGACTGTGAGACTTGTGACCTAATCTGTGGATCTATCCATTTTGTGGGTTAATTATCTGAAAGGCCCACTGTACTGAGAGGAGTGTGGGCAGCTAGAGTGTGGCTGGGGACATGCCCTGGGGAATCACATCTTGTCCCCTTGGAACTGTCTCCACCTGTCCCCTCCCCCGCCCCAACCTTCTGGCTGCCATGAGCTAGGGACGATTCCCCCCTTAATCGCTTCCACCTCAGTGTCCAACCTCATCTCAGGCCGGCAGCAATGGGTCAGGTGGCCCCAGACCAAACCTTCAAGCCAGGAGGCCAGAGTGCATCTCCTTCTCTGGGTTGTTCTGGTAAGGCCTGTGGTAATTGTGGCAACCGTAGCCTGACCCAGGGAGTAGGTGTTATGAGTGGATTGGACCCACAACCGTTTCCTGAATCCACAGATTCTGTCATTTTCAGAACTCAAAACATTTCCTTCTGGATGGCCTGTTTTCAGCCTGCTCTCACCTCGAATGCGGTCTAATAGTTATTATTGAGATTCTCCAGCTGTCCTGGTCCTGCCCATTTGAACACCACAGCTAGCTCCTAGGCAGCCAGACCCATAGACCTCCTGCTGCACACTGAGGAGAGAAGAGAGATTTTATGAGGACCCTGTTAGAAGTCCACTCTTATTTTTTTTACGGACCACACTCAGAGGGCATGTTTCAGGCAGTCCTTCACATGCGTCTTTGAGAAATCAGACTCACAATGATTTTTGTGATTATCTCCCAGGCTCCAATAACCACTGCTTTACTCCATACTTCTCTGAGATCAACATTTTAGCTTCCACAAAGAAGTGAAAAACTGCTATTTCTCTTTATGTGTCTGGCTTATTTCACTTAATATAATGTCTAGCATGAGCTAGATTTAAATAGAAACTGCACAACAAATTCTTTTATGTCAGATTTAAATTTTATTCTGAAGAGATAATTCGAAATGGTCACATATGTTTATGTAGTAAAATGTTCATTAAAATATTTATAGGACTGGAGACGATCTGAATGTTTAGCCAAAGGGGAGAGATTAAGTTTATTTAAGAGAGATGTAAGTTTATTGATCATCTCAATAGATGCAGAAAAAGCATTTAACAAAATATAGCACCCCTACCTGTCAAAATAGTAGAAACACCAGGGACAGAAGGAACTTTGTAAAAGCATTGTAAAAGCTATCTATGCTAAACCCAAGGCAGTATCATTTTAAGTGGAGAAAGGTTGAAAGCATTCACTCTAAAAACTGGAAGCAGACAGGGTGCCCCTCTTTCACCACTTCTATTCAACTTCATCCTTGAAATTACCATAGCCATTGGACAAAAGAAAAAAATTAAAGGTATACAAATAGGTCAAGAAGAATTCAAATCTCACTTTTTTGCTGATAGAATCATGTCATCTTGTTAAATTTTTTATTAGATCATAATAGTTATACATAGAATTTGGGTTGATTTGGAAAAGATCCTACGTGCATGAAATCTGATTTACTCCATTCAGTCCCCACCCTTCATCGCCCTCCCATTCCTGCCCCCATTCTACTTTCTCTACTGATCTTTCTTTGGGTCATTTATCTGTTAATTTCAAACTGGTGCTTTCTACATATACATATAGGTGCAGTCCCCTGTGGTAGACTTCCAAGTGCACATAACATGATCTGTGTAACGACCTTTCACATTTCCTCCCTTCCCAAACCTCTCCGCCCTTTCATTCTTCTTCTACTCCACTTATCTTCCCTGTATACTTAAGATAGCCAGTCCAACCCCACTTCATCAACTTCTTCCCTCTATTTTACTATGGCCCTGATAATTTTAGCATTGTACAGGAATAGTAAACTTCTGCCTTTTCGAACTCAGAGATCAAGATTGATGTAAAATGAGAAAAACTCTACATTGAAAAACACTGAAGGCAACACCGACTGCTTCTGCAGATAATGACTCTGCTTTGTAAATGTTTTTCTTAACATTTGCAATGAAAATGAACTTCTCCAAAAATCCTATGTTTACCTAAAAGGACAACAGCAGACAGAGATTACTGAGACAATGAGAAATGACTTCACACTATGATGAGGTCGAATGGCTTTCTATTAGCTTCTAGCAATTCTCTTGTTACTCCCACCAACCATCACCCCTGCAAATGTGTGCGGCTCCATGGGTATGATTCCCTGAGACTAGTCCCACAGGTTATCAGTCTCCAGGCTGCTTTTCATTTGATATTATTTGCCATGCTGCTGCAGATTAACAAGCCTGTTTGGGGTGCTCTCAGTCCATTCTCGTCATGGTCTCTTTTTCTCTGTTTTGTAGCTATGATACCATTGGAAATGAGCAATCAATCATTTGTTACTGAATTCATCTTCTTTGGATTTTCCAACAACTCCAACCTACAGGGCTGGTTCTTTCTGCTCTTTCTGGTCATTTAGCTGACCACTCTCCTGGGGAACATGCTCATAATAGTGGCCACCAGGGTCAGTCCTGCTCTCCACAAACCAATGTACTTTTTCCTTAGCAAATTGAGCTTCTTGGACATCTGCTAAACATCCACCACCCTCCCAGTACTGTTGGTGAACTTCTCCTGGGAGAAGAAGGCCATTTTTATGAGGGCTGCCTTTCCCAGATCTTCTTCTTGGTGACAAGTGCTGGCACAGAAGGCTTCTTACTGGCTGTGTGGCCAGTATGACTGCTGTGTGGCCATGTGCTGTCCTCCTCAGTACCCAGTCATCATGAGTGTGAAGGTCTGTGTTGGCCAGGTGACTGGGTCCTGGCTGTTTGGGCTGGTGAATTTGGTCACACAAAAGGTGCTGGCCATCACACTCACTCTGTGTGGGCCTCACCAGTTCAGCCACTTTCTCTGTGACACCCCATTGCTCCTGAAGCTCTCCTGCTCAGACACCTCTGTCAACGAGTCTGCACTCCATGTTGTCATTGCCACCATGGGCCTGAGCCCCTGCCTTTTCACTGCAGGCTCCTAGGCACTCATCATGGCGGCCATCCTGGGGATTCCCTCTGCCCAGTGCAGGAGGAAGGCCTTCTCCACCTGTACTTCCCCCCTCACTGTTGTGGTGGTCTTCTATGAAACAGCCAACTTCCACTATGACAGGCCCAGAGAAGGCTGGACATGGACACCCAGGTCTCTGTGCTCTTCTGTGTGGTGAGCCCCCTGTTGAGCCCTGTCATTAACAGCCTGAGAAGCAATGAGGTCCAGATTGCCCTGAGGAAGCTGGCTGGAGAATGTGCATCCCTTTGCATGATCACAGTCTAGACCAATCTTCAAACTGGAGTATACACTCATCTGAAAAAGATGCCTTCCAGGGACTTGTAGGTACCTGGTTAGAGAGTCTGTATCTGGAGCTTCAACTCCAACTTCCGCTTATAAAATCTCTGAGACTCCTTTCTCTCCTCTTTTTTCACAAACACCCTTTTCCCACTTTCAGGTTCAAGTGTGTTGGACACCTTGTGTGGGTGTTCAGCACCATCTCTGTCTTTCTGTGTTCTCCCCACACCAGAGGGACAGAAAGTACGAAAACCTCGTTTCCCACACTCCCCTGCTTGCAGGCCTTCATTTAAAGAGGTTCTGTCACGATCAGCCAAACACTAGGCAGAGAGGAAGAAAGGAAAGGAAGAAAGCGGGTTCTTTTGATCCCATAGCAGCAGCAGCAAACCAGCCCTGTAGAGGCAGGAACTAATCTCCTTGGTGCCAGGAGCTGTGTGTGCAGGCTCCTAGACAGCTGTTCCTGAATGTGGGTCACAGTAGCGTGGAAATAGCATCTCTTTTCAGGGATGTTAGTTTTTCCATATATGGGGTGGTGTCACCTGCTCTATTTTCTTTTTTTCTTCTAGATCTCCCAACCATTTTATAACTTTTTTCTGTGTCAACTTCCTCTACCCTAAGACATCAAGAGTCGTTCTTCATCTCTACCTGACCACAGTGGCACTGACCACAATAGTTGTTTACATCAGAGATGGTTCTAGATAACAGATCTGAGGAGGTAGGTTGGATGTCTGACCTGAGGGAATTGAATATGTTGATGATGGCACAGCCCATGGGAAAGGAGACCTGATAATTTCTGGTGTGCAATGACCCAACAGATACTTTAAGTTATCGTAGCCTGAAATCAAATGTCTATGGAAAACTGCGCTTTGGAATAACACAATCAACCTTCAGGGTGGGAATGAACATTACAACATGACTTCAGACTGCTGTTACTGACTGGAGTGGGAGACTTACAGAAAGAAAATGATAGGTTCAAGCATTATATTCCTCCTTCAAGTCAGGTTCAGATCATCAGAAATATGTTCTCTCAGGAAAGTGATAAAGGTTAATATCAGAATAAAACATCCAATTCTCCAAATTGCAGAAGTACAAAGAAAATTATAAATCCACAATTTCTCCAGGTCTCTCTTATATCAATTAGGACATTAATGGGGGAATGATTGAGACCTTGTTAATTAGAATGGCAAAATACCAGTGGAATTAGAAAAATCTCAGAGCCTTGAACCCTGAAATCTCCATTAACTCTCTTTGCTGTCAGAAGCATGCCCTCCTCCCCCGAGGAGACTAGCTTTCCCTAAATTGAAGACCCTATGGTGACTCTACCTGGGCAGTTGTTTTTTTTTTTTTTTTTAAGAGAGAGTGAGAGAGGAGAGGAGAGGAGAGGAGAGGGAGGAGAGAGAGAGAGAGAATAAGAATTTTAATATTCATTTTCTAGTTCTCGGCGGACACAACATCTTTGTTGGTATGTGGTGCTGAGGATCAAACCCTTGCTGTACACGTGCCAGGCAAGCACACTACTGCTTGAGCCACATCCCCAGCCCAATTGTCTTTAAGATGCTCATCCATCATCCCACATTGTCACCAGACTCTTAATTGGGGTCTGATCATAGAATGCCACAGGTAAGAGTATAAAATATAGTGCAGGAGAGTATAAGGGTCACACCAAATAAAAAGTAAATATTTTACTTTACTTTGTTAATAGGAGCCTTAAGAATATATAAGAGAATTTGTTTGAGTCTTCTAGACCAAAGAAGTCAGGACATATTGCTGGATCATCTTGAATGCAGTCACAGGGACATAATCACCAGAAATGTATGCGCCAAGGATTTTCCTGAGCCACGGGGAGTGGCTATTAGACTCTCTTTCGTTGATGGACTGAAATTTGGACTCAATGTTTGCTTAAGTTCAATGACCAATATGATCCTGGAATAATGGAGAGGATGGTGATCAAAAATAAATAAGGTGTTGGATGGCGTGTTATGTGACCCCTTCCCTGGCTTCACAGCTGGATCTGGAGGAAGGCCTGGAGCACCAGCCTTCGCCAAGGCCTTGTGGACATGCGTTCAGAAGGCAGCACCAGATTCTTGTGAAACCCGCAGCCGCTGTCCTCGGCAGCCTGGAAGACATTAACAGATGGCATCGTTTAAACGGGCTCCCTGATTTCAGTGAAAATAAGGGGACCCTGAAGTAGAAGAGGCCATGTGGTGGAGCAGTGATCAGAACATTTGAATCTGTAGAGATTTTTGACAGTGGTAAATGATCGTGGTATTTATAGATGGCAAAAAATGGGCACCATCCTAGAATAGTGCCTATCCCATGTAATGTGAAACTCTTCTTTTCACACTTCATTGGTGCATTGTAGTGGTCCATAATGGTGGGATTTGCTAACACATATTCAGAAATGCACACAAAATAACTGTGAACTTTGGCAAATATCATACCAATATTTCCCATTTCCTCACCTCCTCCCCTTGTTCCTTGACTCTACTGATCTTCCTTCAACTTTCATGATGAGACTCCCTTCCCAACTTTCCTTCTTTTTCTTTCTCTAGCTTTAAAAGAGGAAAAACACACATCCCTTAACTTTCTGAGTTGCTTATTTCCCTTAATGTTCTGAAGATCCTTCCATCTTCCAGCATGACTTTATTTCGTTCTTCTTTATGGCTGAATGAAATTCCAGTGTGCATATACCAGATGTTCTTTATCCATTCGTCCACTGATGTAACCTCGACTGGTTCATGGGCATGTATGTGTCATTATAGTATGATGACTTCGATCTGCTGTGATAAATACCTAGCAGAGGTAGAGCTGGGGCGCAGGGTGGTCCATGGCTACTCCTGAGGATCCTCCATCCCGATTTCCATGGTGGTTGTGCTGATTTACATGCCCACCAACAGAGTGAGAGTGCTCCCTTCTCTCCAATTCTCTCCTTGTCACACTCATTTCTGTTTGTATTCTTGGTGGTTGCCTTTGTCACTGAAGTGAGATGAAATCTCAGGGTAGTCTTGACTTGCAAGTATTTTCATGTATTTGTTGGCCACTCACATATTTTTTTCTAAGACGTGTCTGTTTAGTTCATTTAGTTTCCCATTTGGTAAATGGGTTATTTGATAATTGGGTTATTTAATAATTGTGGTTTTGATGTTAAGTTTTTTGAGTTCTTTATTAATATTCTGAATATTCATCCTCTTTTAGAAGAGCCCCTCATAAAGATTTTCTCCCTTTCCGTAGGTTCTCTCTTAATATTCTAATTGTCTCCTTGGCTGTGCAGAACCTTCTTAATTTGATGCCAATCTGTTAGCTAACTTTGGGTGTTATCTCCTGAGATTTGGCATCCTATTGAGAAAGTCATTGCCTCTGCCTGTAGGTTGGAGTATTGACTTTGTTTTTTCCTAGAAACTGCATAAATTCTGGTCTAGTTTCTGGTTCTTTAATGCATTTTGAGTTGATTTTTTGCAGGGTGAGCGACAGTTCAGGTCTCATTCTTCTGTATTTGGACAGGGGTGTAGAAGGACTGTTTCAGAGAGTAGATGTTAAAGACTGGGTTGCAGAAAACAGTTGCAGAGAGCAGAAGTTGGAGACTGAGGTGCAGAAGGACTATTACAGAAAGCAGAGTTTGGAGACTGGGGTGCACAAGGATCATTGCAGAGAGCAGAGTTTTCAGACTGAGGTTCAGAAGGACTGTTGCAGAGAGCAGATGTTGGAGACTGGGGTTTAGAAAGACTTTTGCAGAGAGCAGAGGTTGGAGACAAGGGTGCAAAAGCATGGTTGCAGACAGCAGAGATTAGAGACTGGGGTGCAGAAGGACCATTGCAGAGGTCAGAGTTTGGGAACTAAGGTGCAGAAGGATTGTTACAGAGAACAGAAGTTGAAGACGAGGGTGCAGAAGGACTGTTGCAGAGAGCAGAGTTTGGAGACTGGGGATTAGAAAGACTGTTGCAGAGAGCAGAGGTTGGAGACTGGGGTGCAGAAGGTCTGTTACAGAGAGCAGAGTTTGGAGAGTGGGTGCAGAAGGCCTGTTACACAGAGCAGAGGTTGGAGACTGTTGTGCAGAAGGACTGTTACAGAGAGCATAGTTTGGAGACCTTGTTGCAGAAGGATCTTACAGAGAGAAGACGTAGGAGACTGAGGTTCAAAAGGACTGTTACAGAGAGTAGAGGAAGGAGACTGGGGTGCAGGGTGGTCGTTGCAGAGAACGGACATTTCAGACTGAGGTGCAGAAGGATTGTTGCACAGAGCCGATTTTGAAGACTCGGTTGCAGAATGACTGTTGCAGAGAGTAGAGGTTGGAGACTGGGGTGAAGAAGGATCGTTGCAGAGAGCAGAGGTTGCAGACTGGTGTGCAGAAGGACTGTTATGGAGAGCAGAGTTTGGAGACTTGGTTGCAGAAGGATCTTACAGAAAGCAGAGTTTGTAGACTGAGGTGCAAAAGGACTGTAACACAGAGCCGAGTTAGGAGACTATTGTGCAGAAGGACTGATACAGAAAGCAGAGGTTGGAGACTAGGGTTCAGAAAATCCCTTACAGAGTGCAGAAGTTGGAGACTGCGGTACAGAAGGGCTGTTACAGAGAGTAGAGATTGGAAATTGGGGAGCAGAAGGACTGTTTCAGAGAACAGAGTTTGGAGACTGGGTTGCAGCAGGACCGTTGAAGAAAGCAGAGGTTGGAGACTATTTTGGAGAAGGAATGTTACAGAGAGTAGAGTTTAGAAACTAGGGTGCAGAAGGACTTTACAGAGAACAGAGTTTGGAGACTGGGTTCAGAAGGAGTGTTAAGGAGAGGAGACATTGGAGACTGGGGTGAGGAGGATCGTTGCAGAGAGCAGAGATTGGAAACAGGGTGCTGAAGGTCGGTTGCAGAGAGTAGAGGTTTTAGACTGAGGTGCAGAAAAACTGTTACAGAGAGCAGAGTTTGTAGAGAGAGGTGCAGAAGGATTGTTGAAGAGAGGAGAAGTTGGAGACTTAGTTGCAGAAGAATCGTTGCAGAGAGCAGAGGTAGAGCCTGAGCTGAGGAAGGATCATTACAGAGAGCAGATGTGGGAGACTTGGGTGCAGAAGGACTGTTACAGAGAGCAGAGTTTGGAGACTGAGATGCAAAAGAACTGTTACACAGAGAAGACGTTGGAGACTGGGGTGAAGAATTATGATACAAAAAGCTAAGGTGGGAGACTGGAGTGCAGAAGGACCCATACAGAGAGCAGAGGTTGAATACTGGCGTGCAGAAGAACTGTTTCAGAGAGCAGAGTTTGGAGACTGAGGTGCAAAGGCCTGCTACAGAGAGTAGAAGTTGGAGACTGGGTTGCAGAACGACTGTTATAAAGAGCAGAGTTTTGAGGCTGGGTTGCAGAAGGACTGTTATAGAGAGCAGAGTTTTGAGGCTGGTTTGCAAAAGGATCTTACAGAGAGCAGAGGTTGGGTGACTGAGGTGCAGGACGACAATTACAGAGAGCAGTGGTTGGAGACTGGGGTGCAGAATAATCGTGCAGAGAGCAGAGTTTTAAGACTGAGGTGCAGAAGTACTGTTACAGAGAGCAGAGGTTGGAGACTGAGGTGCAGAAGGATGGTTACAGAGAGCAGAGTTTGGTGACTGAGGTACAGAAAGATTGTTACAGAAAGCAGAGGATAGAAATTGGGGTGCAGAGGGACCGTTACAGAGAGCAGAGCTTGAAGACTGACGTAGACAATATGGAGAATATGGTGCAGAAGGACTGTTACAAAGAGCAGAGTTTTGAGGCTGGTTTGCAAAAGGATCTTACAGAGAGCAGAGGTTGGTGACTGAGGTGCAGGACGACAATTACAGAGAGCAGTGGTTGGAGACTGGGGTGCAAAAGAATCGTGCAGAGAGCAGAGTTTTAAGACTGAGGTGCAGAAGTACTGTTACAGAGAGCAGAGGTTGGAGACTGAGGTGCAGAAGGATGGTTACAGAGAGCAGAGTTTGGTGACTGAGGTACAGAAAGATTGTTACAGAAAGCAGAGGTTAGAAATTGGGGTGCAGAGGGACCGTTACAGAGAGCAGAGCTTGAAGACTGCCGTAGACAATATGGAGAATATGATGCAGAAGGACTGTTACAAAGAGCAGAGTTTGGAGACAGGGGTGCAGAATGACTGTTACACAGAGCAGAGGTTGAAGACTGGGGTGTAGAAGGACTGTTGCAGAAAGCAGAGTTTGGAGACGTGGGTCGAGGAGGACTGTTGCAGAGAGCAGAATTTGGAGACGGAGGTGCAGAAGGACTGTTAAAGTGACCAGAGTTTGGAGACTGGGGTGCAGAATGACTGTTGAAGGGTGCAGGTGTTGGAGACTTGGGTGCAGAAGGACTTTTGCAGAGAGTAGAATTTGGAGACTGCGGTGCAGAAGGACTGTTGCAGATAGCAAAGGGTGGAGACTGGGGTGCAGAAGGACTGATACAGAAATCAGAGGTTGGAAACTGAGGTGCAGAAGGACCATTACAAAGAGCAGAGTATGGAGACTGCAATACAGGAGGACGTTTACAGAGAGCAGAGTTTTGAGACTGGAGTGGAGAAGAACTGTTGCAGAGAGCAGTGGTAGGAGACTGAGATGCAGAAAGAATGTTAAAAAGAGCAGAGTTTGGAGACTGGGTTTAAGAAGGACTGATACAGAGAGCAGAGTTTGGAGACTGGTGTGCAGAAGGCCTGTTACAGAGAGCAGAGGTTGGAGACTGGGTACAGAAGGGCTGTTACAAAGAGTAGAGTTTAGAGACTGGGTTGCAGAAGAATATTACGTAGAGCAGAGTTTGGAGACTGCGGTGCAGAAGGTTGTTACAGAGAGCAGAGGTTGTCGACTGGGGTGCAGTAGGATTATTGCAGAGAGCAGAGTTTGGAGACTGTTGTGCAGAAGGATCATTTCAGAGAGCAGAGGTTGGAGACTTGGGTGCAAAAGGACGGTTGCAGAGAGCAGATGTTGGAGACTGGGAAGCAGAAGGATACTTGCAGAGATCAGAATTTCGAAACTGGGTTGCAGAAGGACTGTTACACAGAGCAGATGTTGAAGACTGGAGTGTAGATAGGCTGTTGCAGAATGCACAGTTTGGAGACTGGGGTGCAGAAGGACTTTTATAGAGAGCAGATTTTGGAGACTGAGATGCAGAAGGACTGTTACAGAGAGCAGAGGTTGGAGACTAGAGTGCAGAAGGACTGATACAGAAAGCAGAGGTTGAAGACTTGGGTCCAGAATGAACCTTACAGACAGCAAAGGTTGGAGACTGCAGTACATAAGGACTGTTACAAAGAGCAGAGGTTGGAGACCAGGGTACAGAAAGACTGTTGCAGAGAGCAGAGGTTGGAGAATGGGATGCAGAAGGACTGTTTCAGAGAGTAGATGTTAAAGACTGGGGTGCAGAAAAAGTGTTTCAGAGAACAGGAGTTGGAGACTTGGGTACAGAAGGATTGTTGCAGGGAGCAGAGGTTGGAGACTGAGGCACAGAAGGACGGACAAATAAAGCAGAGGTTGGAGACTGGCTTGCAAAAAAAACTTTACAGAGAGCAGAATTTGGAGACTGGGGAGAAGAAGGAATGTTGCAGAGTACAGAGGTTGGAGACTGGGGTGCAGTACGACCGTTACAGAAAGCAGAGTTTGGTGACTGGCGTGGAGAAGGAATATTATAGAGAGCAGAGTTTGGAAACTGCGGTCAGAAGGATCTTTCAGAGAGCAGACGTTGGAGACTGGTGTTCAGAATTATCATTGCAGAGAGCAAAGTTTGGACACTGAGCTGCAGAAGGACTATTGTAGAGAGCAGATGTTGGAGACTGGGGTGCAGAAGGACTGTTTAGTGAGCAGATGTTCGAGACTGGGGTGCAGAAGGACTCTTTCAGAGGGCAGATGTTGAAGACTTAGGTGGAGAAAGACTGTTACAGAGAACAGAGTTTGGAGACTGGGGTGCAGAAGGACTGTTGCAGAGAGGAGAGGTTGTAGACTGAGGTACAGAAGCATCATTGCAGAGAGCAGAGTTGGAGTTGGGATGCAGAAGCACTGTTACACAGAGCACACGTTGCAGACTGGGGTGCAGAAGGAATTTTGCAGACACCAGTGGTTGTAGACTGGGGTGCATAAAGACTGTTGCTAATAGTAGAGTTTGGATATGAGGTGCAGAAAGACTGTTACAGAGAGCAGAGGTTGTAGACTGGGGTGCAGAAGGACTGATACAGAAAGCAGAGTTTGGAGAATGGGGTGCAAAAGGATCATTACAGAGAGAAGTGTTTGGAGAATGCGGTACAGAAGGACTGTTACAGAGAGTAGAGTTTGGTGACTAGGGTGCAGAAGGAATGTTGCAAAGAACAGAGATTGTAGACCGAGGTGCAGCAGGACTATTGCAGAGAGCAGAGGTTGGAGACTGTGGTGCAGAAGGATTTTTATAGAGAACAGACTTTGGAGACTGGGGTGCAGATGGCCTGTTATGGAGAGGAGCATTGGAGAAGGCGTGCAGAAGGACTTTTACAGAGGGCAGAGTTTGGAGACTGGGTTGCAGAAGAAACTTACAGAGAGCAGATGTTGGAGAGTGTCGTGCAGTAGGACTTTTACTGAGAGCACAGGTTGGAGACTGGGGTGCAGAAGGACTTTAAAAGAGAGCACAGGTTAAAGACTGAGCTGCAGAAAAACTGTTGAAGAGAGCAAAATTAGGAGACTGGGGTGCAGAAGGAGTGTTGCAGAGAGCAGAAGTTGGAGACTGTGGTACAGAGGAGTGTTACAGAGAGCAGAGGTTGGAGTCAGGTGTGCAGAAGGGTCTTACAGCGAGCATAGGTTGGAGACTGGGGTGCAGAAGGATCGTTGCAGAGAGCAGAGTTTGGAGACTGGAATGAAAAAGGACTGATACAGATAACAGAGGTTGGAGACTGGGGTGCAGAAGGCCTGTTACAGAGAGCAGAGTTTGGAGACTGGTGTGCAGAAGAACTGTTTCAGAGAGCAGAGTTTTAATACAGGGTTGCAGGATTATGTTACAGAGAGCAGAGTTTGGAGCCTGAGAAGCACTGTTACAGAGAGAAGAGTTTGGAGACTGAGGTGCAGAAGGACCCTTGCAGAGAGCAAAGGTTGGAGATTGGGGTGCAGAAGTCCCATTACAGAGAGCAGTGCTTGGAGACTGGGGTACAGAAAGACAGTTACAGAGAGCAGAGTTTAAAGACTGGGTTGCAAAAGGATCTTACGGAGAGAAGAATTCGGAGACTGAGGTACAGAAGGACTGTTACAGAGAGTAGAGGTTGGAGACTGAGGTGCAGAAGTATCGTTGCTGAGAGGAGAGTTTTCAGACTGATGTGCAGAAGGACTGTTTAAGAGAGCCTGAGGTTTGAAACTGAGGTGCAGAAGGACATTTTTAGAGACTGATGTGCAGAGGTTGGAGACTGGGGTGCAGAAGGACTGATACAGAAAGCAGAGCTTGGTGACTGGTGTGCAGAAGGACTGTTGCAGAGAGCAAAATTTGAGATTGAGGTGGAAAAGGACTGATGCAGACAGAAGATGTTAGAGACTGTGGTGCAGAAGGACTGTTGAAAAGAACAGAGATTGTAGACTGGGGTGCAGAAAGACTATTGCAGAGAGCAGAGGTTGCACACTGAGATGCAGAAGGACTGTTACAGAGAGCAGAGTTTGGAGAATGTGGTGCTGAAGGACTGAAACTGAAAGGAGAGGTTGGAGACTGGGGTGCAGAAGGTCCCTTACAGAGAACAGAGGTTGGAGACTGTGGTACAGAAGGACTGTTACACAGAGCAGAGTTTGGAGACTGGGGTGCAGAATAACTGTTGTAGAGAACAGAGCTTGGAGACTGGGGTGCAGTAGGACCATTGCATATAGCAGAGGTTGGAGACTGGATTTCAGAAGTAACATACAAAGAGGAGAGTTTGAACACTGAGGCGGAGAAGGACTTTTGCAGAGAGCAGAGGTTGGAGATTGGGCCGCAGTAGGAATGTTGCAGGGAGCAGAGGTTGGAGTCTGAGGTGCAGAAGGACTGTTACAGAGAGCATAGTTTAGAGACTGGGGTGCAGAAGGACTGATACAGAAAGCAGACTTTGGAGACTGGGGTGCAGAAGGACCGTTACAGAGATAAGAGGTTGGAGACAGCAGTACAGAAGGACGGTTACAGAGAGCAGAGGTTGGAGATTGTGGTGGAAAAAGGAATATTTCAGAGAGCAGACTTTGGAGACTGGGCGGCAGAAGGACTGTTGCAGCGAGCAGAGGTTGAACACTGGGGTGCAGGAAGACTTTTGCAGAGAGAAGAGGTTGTAGACTGAGATGCAGAGGATCCTTACAGAGAACAGAGGTTGGATACTGTGGTACAGAAGAACTGTTACAGGGAGCAAAGGTTGGAGACGGGGGTGCAGAATAACTGTTGTGAAGTACAGAGGTTTGAGACAGGGGTGCAGAAGGATCGTTGCAGTCAGCAGAGTTTGCAGACTAAGATGCAGAAGGACTGTTACACAGTGCTGAGGTTGAAGAATGAGGTGAAGAAGGACAGTTACAGAGAGCAGATCTAGGAGACTGGGGTGCAGGACTGATACAGAGAAAAAGTTGGAGACTGAGGTACAAGAGGAATGTTTTAGAGAGTAGCGGTTGGGGACTTGGGTGCAGAAGGATCATTGCAGAGAGCAGAGTTGGATATGAGGTGCAGAAGGACTGTTACAGAGAGCAGAGTATGTATACTGGGGATCAGAAGGACTGGTACAGAGAGCAGAGGTTGGAGACTGGGGTGCAGAAGAACTGTTAAAGAGAGCAGAGTTTTGAGACTTGGGTGCAGAAGGCCTGTGACAGAGAGAAGAGGTTGGAGACTGGAGTGCAGAATGCCTCTGAAAGAGTGCAGAGATTGAAGACTGAGGTGCAGAAGGACAGTTGCAGAGAACAGAAGTAGGAGACTGGGGTGCATAAGGACCGTTGCTAAGAGAAGAGGTTGGAGACTGATGTGCAGAAGGACTTTTACAGAGAGCACAGGTAGGAGACTTGGGTGCAAAATCAATGTTGCAGAGAGCAGAGGTTGAAGACTGGGGTGCAGGAGGACTGTTACAGAAAGAAGAGGTTAAAGGATGAGGTGCAGAAAGACTGGTAAAGAGAGCAGAGTTTGGAGAGTGGGTTCAGTAGGACTTATTGAGAAAGCAGATGTTGGAGACTGGGGTGCAGAAGGACGGATAAAGAGAGTAGAGGTTGGAGACTCCAGTACAAAAGAACTGCTACATAGTGCAGCGGTTGGGAATTGGGGTGCAGAAGGACTGTTGCAGAGAACAGAGTTTGGAGACTGGGGTGCAGAAGCACCTTTGCAGAGAGCAGAGGTTGGAGACTGAGGTGCAGAATTATAGTTACAGAGAGCAGAGTTTGGAGATTGGGTGCAGAAAGACTGTTTTAGTGAGCAGAGTTTGCAGACTGGGTTTCAGAAGAGTTTCACAGAAATAAGAGGCTGGAGACTGATGTACAGAAGGACTTTTACAGCTAGCAGAGTTTGGAGACTGGGGTGCAGAAGGATTGTTGCAGAGAGCAGAGTTTTCAGACTGAGGTACAGAAAAACTGTTGCAGAGAGCAGATGTTGGAGACTGGGTGAACAAGGACTGTTGCAGCGAGCACAGATTGGAGACAGGGTGCTGAAGGATCGTTGCAGAGAGCAGAGGTTGGAGACTGGGGTGCAGAAGGACTGATAAAGACAGCAGAGGTTGGAAACTGGGGTGCAGAAGGTCTGCTACAGAGAGCAGAGTTTTGAGACTGGGTTGCAGAAGGATCTTACAGAAATCAGAGGTTGGAGACTGAGGTGCAGAAGCACTGTTGCAGAGAGTAGAGTTTGGAGACCGAGGTGCAGAAGGACCGTTGCAGAGAGCAGAGCTTGGAGACTGAGGTGCAGAATGATTGATAAAGAGAGCAGAGGTTGGAGACTGGGGTGCAGAAGGACTGTTGCAGAGACCAGAGGTTTTAGACTGGGGTGAAGAAGGATTGTAGCAGAGAGCAGAGGATGAAGACTAAGGTGCAGAAGGACAGTTACACAGAACAAAGGTGGGAGACTCGAGTGCAGAAGGACTAAGACAGAAAGCAGAGCTTGGAGACTCGTGTGCAGAAGGATTTTTACAGAGAGCAGTGGTTGGAGACTGCAGTACAGAAGAACTGATAAAAAGAGCAGAGGTTGGAGACTGGGGTGGAGAAGAACTGTTGCAGAGAGCATATGTTAGAGACTGGTGTGCAAAAGGACTTTTGCAGAGAGCAGAGGATGGAGACTGGGGTTCAAGAAAACTGTTTCAGAAAGCAGAGGTTGCAGACTGAGTTGCAGAAGAACTGATACAGAGGGCATAGTTTGGAGACTGTGGTTAAAAACGACTGATACAGAAAGCAGAGGTTGGATACTGGAGTACATAAGGACACTCACGGAGAAAAGAGTTTGGAGGCTGCGGTACAGAAGGACTGTTACAGAAAGCTTGGGTTTGAGACTGGGGTGCAGAAGGATCATTGGGGTGAGCAAAATATGGAGACTGGGTTGTAGAAGGACTATTGCAGAGAGCAGAGTTTGTAGACTGGGTTGTAGAAGGACTGCTGCAGAGAGCAGACATTGGAGACTGGGGTGCAGAAGGACTGTTGCATAAATCAGAGGTTGGAGACTGCGTTACAGAAGGACTGTTACAGAGAGCAGAAGTTGGAAACAGGTGTGCAGGATTATCTTACAGAGAGTATAGGTTGGAGACTAGGGTGCAGAAAAACTGTTGCATAGCAGATTATGGAGACTAAGATGTAGATGGACTTTTTCCAAGAGCAGAGGTTGTAGACTGGGGTTCAGAAGAATCATACAAAGAGCAGAGTTTGGAGACTGAGGTGCTGAAGCACTGTTGCAGAGAGCAGAGATTGGAGACTGAGGTGCAGAAGGACTGATACAGAGGGCAGAGTTGGGAAACTGGGGTGCAGAAGCATCATTCAGCGAGCGACCTATGGAAACTTGGTGCCGAAAGTCTGTTGCAGAGACCAGAGGTTGGAGACTGGGGTGCAGAAGGACTGTTAAAGAGAGAAGAGTTTGGAGACTTGGGTGCAGAATGCCTGTTACAGAGAGCAGAGGTTGGAGACTGGAGTACAGAAGGACTGTTACAGAGAGCAGTTGTTGCAGACTGCGGTGCAGAAGGACTATTGCAGAGAACAGAACTTGGAGACTGGGGTGCATAAGGACCGTTGCTGAGAGAAGAGGTTGGAGACTGATGTGCAGAAGGATTTTTACAGAGAGCATAGGTTAGAGAATGAGGTGCAGAAGGACTGTTACAGAGAATAGGGTTTGGAGACTTGGATGCAGAAGGACTGATACAGAAAGATGTTGGAGACTGGGGTACAGAAGGACTGTTGCAGAGAGCAGAGGTTGGAGACAGGGTGCAAAAAGACTGTTACAGAGACCAGAGGTTGAAGCCTATGGTGCAGAAGGACTGATACAGAAAGCAGAGTTTGGAAACGGGGATGAATAAGGACCGTTACAGATATCAGAGGTTGGATACAGTTGTGCAGAAGGATCTTACAGGGAGCAGAGTTTTGAGACTGTGGTGTAGAAGGACTGTTACAGAGAGCAGAGTTTGGACACTGAAGAAGGATCTTTGCAGAGAGCAGAGATTGGAGACTCGTGTGCAGAAGGACTGTTACAGAGAGCAGAGGTTGGAGACTTGGGTGCAAAAACACTGTAATAGAGAGTAGAGGTAGGAGACTGAGGTGTAGAAGTACTGTTACAAAGAGCAGATTTTGAGAACTGGCGTTGCTGAAGGACTGTTGCAGAGAGCAGAGGTTTTAGAATTGGTTGTAGAAGGACTGTTGCAGAGAGTAGAGGTTGGAGATTTGGGTGAAGAACGATTGTAGCAGAGAGCAGAGGTTGGATACTAAGGTGGAGAAGGACAGTTACACAGAATAAAGGTTGGAGACTCGGGTGCAGAAGGAATGATACAGAAAGAAGAGCTTGGAGACTCGCGTGCAGAAGGACCCTTACAGAGAGCAGTGGTTGAAGACTGCAGTAGAGAAAGACTGTTAAAAAGAGCAGAGGTTGGAGACTGGGGTGGAGAAGAACTGTTTAGAGAGAAGATGTTGGAGACTGGTCTGCAAAAGGACTGTTGCAGAGAGCAGAGGATGGAGACTGGCATTCAAGAGGACTGTTTCAGAAAGCAGAGTTTGCAGACTGATTTGCAGAAGGACTGATAAAGAGTGCATAGTTTGGAGACTGTGGTTCAAAACGACTTATACAGAAAGCAGAGGTTGGATACTGGAGTACATAAGGACATTTACGGAGATAAGAGTTTGGAGACTACGGTACAGAAGGACTGTTACAGAGAGCATGGGTTAGAGACTGGGGTGCAGAAGGATTATTGGTGTGAGCAGAGTATGGAGACTGGGTTGTAGAAGGACTGTTGTGGAGAGCAGAGTTTTTAGACTGGGTTGTAGAAGGACTGCTGCAGAGAGCAGGCTTTGGAGACTGGGGTGCAGAAGGACTGTTGCATAAAGCAGAGGTTAAAGACAGGTGTGCAGAATTATCTTACAGAGAGCACAGGTTGGAGACTGGGGTGCAGAAGGACTGTTGTATAGCAGATTATGGAGACTAAGGTGTAGATGGACTTTTTCGAGAGCAGAGGTTGTAGACTGGGGTGCAGAAGCATCATACAAAGAGAAGAGTTTGGAGACTGAGGTGAAGAAGCACTGTTGCAGAGAGCAGAGATTCGAGACTGGGGTGCAGAAGGACTGATACAGAGGGCAGAGTTGGGAGACTGGGGTGCAGAAGCATCATACAGCGAGCGAAGTATAGAAACTTGGTGCAGAAAGACTGTTGCAGAGAGCAGATGTTGGAGACTGGGGTGCAGAAGGACTGTTAAAGAGAGCAGAGTTTGGAGACTTGGGTGCAGAAGGCCTGTTACAGAAAGCAGAGGTTGGAGACTGCAGTACAGAAGGACTGTTACAGAGAGCAGATGTTGTAGACTGTGGTGCAGAAAGACTTTTGCAGAGAACAGCAGTTGGAGACTGGGGTGCATAAGGACCGTTGCTGAGAGGAGAGGTTGGAGACTGATATGCAGAAGGATTGTTACAGGGAGCATAAGTTGGAGACTAAAGTGCAGAAGAACTGCTAAAGAGAGTAGAGTTCGGAGACTTGGGTGCAGAAGGACTGATACAGAGAGCAGAGTTTGGAGACTGGGGTACAGAAGGAATGTTGCAGAGTGCAGAGTTTTAAACTGGCGTGCAGAAAGACTGTTGCAGAGAGCAAAGGTTGGAGACGGGGTGCAGAAGGACTGTTACAGAGAGCAGAGGTTGAAGCCTGTGGTGCCGAAGGACTGATACAGAAAGCAGAGTTTGGAGACGGGGATGAAGAAAGACCATTACAAAGATTAGAGGTTAGATACAGGTGTGCAGAAGGATCTTACAGGAAGCAGAGGTTTGAGACTGGGGTGTAGAAGGAGTGTTGCAGAGAGCAGACATTGGAGACTGGGGTACAGAAGGACTGTTGCAGAGAGCAGAGGTTAAAGACTTTGGTGCAGAAGGACTGTTACAGAGAGCAGAGTTTGGACACTGGGGTGAAGAAGGATCGATGCCGGAAGCAGAGACTGGAGACTCGTGTGCAGAAGGACTGTTATTGGAGACTGAGGTGAAGAAGGACTGTTACAGAGAGCAGATTTTGGAGACTGGGGCGCAGGACAGATACAGAAAGCAGATGTTGGAGACTGGGGTTCAGAATTATTGTTACAGACACAAGAGGTTGGAGACTGGATTTCAGAAGGACTCTTGCAGAGAGCAGAATTTGGAGACTTAGGTGCAGAAAGACTGTTACAGAGAGCAGAGTTTGGAGACTGGGATGCAGAAGGACTGTTGCATAGAACAAAGGTTGAAGACTGGGGTGCAGAAGGATCGTGAAAGAGAGCAGAATTTTCAGTTGAGGGGCAGAAGGTCTAACGCAGAAAGCAGATGTTGGAGACTGGGGTGCGGAGGGACTGTTGCAGAGAGCAGAGGTTGGAGATTTGTGTGCAGAAGGACTGTTCCAGAGAGGAGATGTTGGAGACTGTGGTGCAGAATGCCGGTTACAGAGAGCAGAGTTTGAAGAAGGGGTGCAGAAGGACTGTTACAGAGAGCAGATTTTGGAGATTGGTTTGCAAATTATCTTGCGGAGAGTAGAGGTTGGATACTGAGATGCATAAGGACTGTTACAGACAGTAGACGTTGGATACTGAGTTGCAGATGGACAATTGCAGAGAGCAGAGGTTGAAGACTGAGGTGCAGAAGGACTGTTACAGAGAGAAGAGGTTGGATACTGTGGTGCAGAATGACTGATACAGAAAGCAGAGTTTAGAGACTGGGGTGCAGAAAGACAATTACAGAGAGAAGAGGTTGGGGACTGCGGTACAGAAGAACTGTTACAGAGAGCAGAGGTTGGGGACTGGGGTGCAGAAGGACTGTTGTAGAGAGCAGACATAGGAGACTGGGGTGCAGAAGGATTGTTGCAGAGAGCATAGGTTGGAGACTGAGGTGCAGAAGGACCATTGAAGACAGCAGAGGTTGGAGACTGGGGTGCAGAAGGATCTTACAGAGAGAAGAGGTTGGAGACTTAAGTGCAGAAGGACTGTTGTAGAGAGCAGACGTAGGAGACTGGGGTGCAGAAGAATTGTTGCAGAGAGCAGAGTTTGGAGACTGGGGTGCATGACTGGTAAGAAAGCAGAGGTTAGAGACTGGGGTGCCGAACGACCGTTACAGAGAGCTGAGATTGGAGACTGGGGTGCAAAAAGACTTTTACAAAGTGCAGAGATTGGAGACTGGGGAGCAGAAGGACTGTTGCAAGAACAGAGGTTTAAGACAGGGTTGCAGAAGGACCTTTGCAGAGAGCAGAGTTTGGAGACTGAGGTGCAGAAGGATTGTTACAGAGAGCAGAGTTTGGAGACTGCAGTGCAGAAGAACTGTTACTGAGAGTAGAGTTGGACACTAGGGTAAAGAAGCATATTACAGAGAGCACAGTTTGGAGAGTGGGGTGAAGAAGGACCTTTGCAGAGAGCAGAATTTGGAGACTGGGGTGCACAAGGATTGTTACAGAGAACAGAGTTTGGATATTGAGATGCAGAAGGACTGTTGCATAAAGCAGAAGTTGGAGACTGAGGTGCAGAAGGACTGTTACAGAGAGGAGATGATTGAGACAGGGGTGCAGAAGGAATGATACAGAAAGCAGAGTTTGGAGACTGGGGTATATTAGGGCCATTACAGAGAGCAGAGGTTGGAGTCTACAGTACAGAAAGAATGTTAAAGAGAGCAGAGTTTGGAGACTGGGGTGCAGAAAGACTTTTGCAGATATTCGATGATGAAGACTTGGGTTCAGTAGGACTGTAGCAGAGAGCATAAGTTGGAGACTATGGTGCAGAAGGACTGATACAGAAAGCAGTGTTTGGAGACTGGGGTGAAGAAGGACCGTTACAGGGAGCAGAGTTTGGAGACTGCGGTACAGAAGGACTGTTACAGAGAGCAGAGTTCAGAGACGGGGTTGCAGTAGGATCTTACAGAAAGCAGAGGTTGAAGACTTAGGTGCAGAAGGACTGTTGCAGAGAGCAGATGTTGGGGACTGGGGTGAAGAAGGATCCTTCCAGAGAGCAGAGGTTGGCAACTGGGGTGTAGAAGGACAGTTGCAGAGAGCAGAGGTTGGAGACTTAGGTGCAGAAAGGCTGCTACAGGGAGCAGAGTTTGAAGACTGGCATGCAGAAAGACTGTTGTAGTAAGCAGAGGTTGGAGACTGGGTTGGAGAAGGAATGTTACAGAGAGCAGAGTTTGTAAACTGGGGTGCGGAAAGACTGTTAGAGAGAGCAGAGTTTGGAGACTGAAGTACAGAAGGACTGTTACACAGAGCAGATGTTTGAGACTGTGGTGCAGAAGGACTGTTGCAGAGCAGATGTTGAATACTGGGGTGCAGAAGGACTGTTGCAGAGAGCAGAGGTTTGAGACTGTGGTGCAGAAGGACTGATACAGAAAGCAGATTTTGGAGACTGGGGTGCAGAAGGACCATTACAGAGAGCAGAGGTTAGAGACTGCAGTACAGAAGAACTGTTGTAGAGAACAAGGTTGGAGACTGGGGTGCATAGGGACCATTGCAGAGGGCAGACGTTGGAGAATGCGGTGCAGAAGGAATGTTACATAAAGCAGAGTGTGGAAACTGGGGTGCAGAAGAATCTTAAAGAGAGGGATGTTTGAAGACTTGGGTGCAGAACGATTGTTGCAGAGAGCAGACGTTGGAGACTGGGGTGCAGAAGGATCGTTGCAGAGAGTAGATTATGGAGACTGTGGTATTGAAGGACTGTTGTAGAGAGCAGACGTAGGAGACTGGGGTGCAGAATGATTGTTGCAGAGAGCAGAGTTTGGAGACTGGTGTGCACGACTGGTAAGAAAGCAGAGGTTGGAGACTGGGGTGCTGAAGGACCGTTATAGAGAGCTGAGATTGGAGGCTGGGGTTCAAAAAGACTTTATGAAGAGCAGAGATTGAAGACTGGGGAGCGGAAGGACTGTTGCAAGAACAGACTTTAAGACAGGGTTGCAGAAGGACCTTTGGAGAGAGCAGAGTTTGGAGACTGAGGTGCAGAAGTATTGTTACAGAGAGCAGAGTTTGGAGACTGCAGTTCAGAAGAATTGTTACTGAGAGTAGAGTTTGGCAACTGGGTTAAAGAAGCATATTACAGCGAGCAGAGGTTGGAGAGTGGAGTGAAGAAGGACCTTTGCCGAGAGCAGAATTTAGAGACTGGGGTGCAGTAGCACTGTTACAGAGAACAGAGTTTGAATATTGAGGTGTAGAAGGACTGTTGCATAGAGCAGAAGTTGGAGATTTGGGTGCAGACGGACTATTGCAGAGAACAGAGGTTGGAGACTGAGGTGCAGAAGGACTGTTACAGAGAGCAGAGGATTGAGACAGGGGTGCAGAAGGAATGATACAGAAAGCAGATTTTGGAGATTGGTTTGCAAATTATCTTGCGGAGAGTAGAGGTTGGATACTGAGATGCATAAGGACTGTTACAGACAGTAGACGTTGGATACTGAGTTGCAGATGGACAATTGCAGAGAGCAGAGGTTGAAGACTGAGGTGCAGAAGGACTGTTACAGAGAGAAGAGGTTGGATACTGTGGTGCAGAATGACTGATACAGAAAGCAGAGTTTAGAGACTGGGGTGCAGAAAGACAATTACAGAGAGAAGAGGTTGGGGACTGCGGTACAGAAGAACTGTTACAGAGAGCAGAGGTTGGGGACTGGGGTGCAGAAGGACTGTTGTAGAGAGCAGACATAGGAGACTGGGGTGCAGAAGGATTGTTGCAGAGAGCATAGGTTGGAGACTGAGGTGCAGAAGGACCATTGAAGACAGCAGAGGTTGGAGACTGGGGTGCAGAAGGATCTTACAGAGAGAAGAGGTTGGAGACTTAAGTGCAGAAGGACTGTTGTAGAGAGCAGACGTAGGAGACTGGGGTGCAGAAGGATTGTTGCAGAGAGCAGAGTTTGGAGACTGGGGTGCATGACTGGTAAGAAAGCAGAGGTTAGAGACTGGGGTGCCGAACGACCGTTACAGAGAGCTGAGATTGGAGACTGGGGTGCAAAAAGACTTTTACAAAGTGCAGAGATTGGAGACTGGGGAGCAGAAGGACTGTTGCAAGAACAGAGGTTTAAGACAGGGTTGCAGAAGGACCTTTGCAGAGAGCAGAGTTTGGAGACTGAGGTGCAGAAGGATTGTTACAGAGAGCAGAGTTTGGAGACTGTGGTGCAGAAGGACTGATATAGAAAGCAGAGGTTGGAGACAGGGGTGCTAAAGGACCCTTACAGAGAACAGAGGTTGAAGACTGCGGTACAGAAGAACTGTTGTAGAGAACAAGGTTGGAGACTGGGGTGCAGATGGACCATTGCAGAGGGCGGATGTTGGAGACTGCGGTGCAGAAGGAATGTTACAGAGAGCAGAGTTTGGAAACTGGGGTGTAGAAAAATCTTACAGAGAGAAAATTTTGGAGACTGGGGTGCAGAAGGATTGTTGCAGAGAGCAGACGTTGGAGACTGGGGTTCAGAAGGATCGTTGCAGAGAGTAGATTATGGAGACTGGGGTATAGAAGGACTGTTCTAAAGAGCAGAGGTTTGAGACTGGGGTGCAGAAGGACTGTTCCAGAGAGCAGTTGTTTAAGACTGAGGTGCAGAAAAACTGTTACAGGGAGCAGTGTTTGGAGACTGGTGTGCAAAAGGACTGATATTGAGTGTAGAGTTTGGACACTGGGGAGCAGAAGAATCTTATAGAGAAGAAAGTTTGGAGACTGGGTTGCAGAAGGATTTTTGCAGAGAGCAGACGTTGGAGACTGGGGTGCAGAAGGCCTGTTGCAGAGAGCAGTTGTTGAAGACTGCGGTGCAAAAAAACTGTTACAGAGAGCAGTGTTTGGAGACTGAGGTTCAGAAGAACTGTTGAAATGAGCAGTGTTGAAGACTGTGGTGCAAAAGGACTGTTACAGAGAGTAGAGGTTGAAGATTGGCGTGCAAACAGCCTGTTACAAACAGCAGAGTTCAGAGACTAGGGTGCAGAAGAACTGTTACAGAGAGAAGAGTTCTTAGACAAGGTTGCACAAGGATCTTACAGAGAGCAGAGGTTGTAGACCAAGGTGCAGCAGGACTGTTACAGAGAGCAGAGGTTGGTGACTAGGGTGCAGAAGGATCATTGCAGAGAACAGAGTTTTCAGACTGAGGTGCAGAAGGACTTTTGCATAGAGCACATGTTGGAGACTGGGGTGCAGAAGGACTATTGCAGAGAGCAGAGGTTGGAGACTGGAGTGCAGAAGGACTGTTGCAGAGAGCAAGTTTGGAGACTGAGGTGCAGAAAGACTGTTACAGAGAGCAGAGTTTGAAGACTGGGGTGCTGAAGAACTGGTAAAGAGAGCAGAGGTTGGAGACTGGGGTGCACAAGGATCGTTATAGAGAACAGAGGTCGGAGTCTGGGATGCAGAAGGCCTGTTATGGAGAGCAGAGTTTGGTGAAGGTGTGCAGAAGTACTTATACAGAGAGTAGATCCCGCGGTGCAGAAGGACCATTGCAGAGAGCAGAGGTTGGAGACTGGGTTGCTGAAGGACTGTTTCAGAGAGCAGAGTTTGTAGACTGAGATGCAGAAGTACTGTTACAGAGAGCAGAGGTTGGAGATTGGGGTGCAGATGGACTGATACGGAAAGCAGAGTTTTGAGACTCGGTGCAGAGGCACTGTTGCAGAGAGCAGAGGTTGGAGAATAGGGTGCAAAAGGCCTGTTACAGAAAGCAGAGTTTGGAGACTGGGGTTCAGAAGGACTGTTACAGACAGCAGAGTTTTGAGACAGGGTTGCAGAAGGATCTTACAGAGAGCAGAGCTTAGAGACTGTGGTACAGCAGGACTGTTAGAGAGAACAGAGGTTGGAGACTGGGATGCAGAAAGATCGTTGAAGAGAACAGAGTTTTCAGACTGAGGTGCAGAAGGACTGTTGAAGAGAGCAGATATTGGAGACTGAGGTGCAGAAGGACTGTTGTTGAGAGCAGAGGATGGAGACTTGGGTGCAGAAGGATCGTTGTAGCGAGCAGAGTTTTGAGACCAGCGTCTAAAATTAATGTTACAGAGAACAGAGTTTGGAGAAGGGGTGCAGAAGGACTGTTACAGAGGGCAGAGTTTACAGACTGGGTTGCAGAAGGATCTTAGAGAGAGCGGATGTTGGAGACTGAGCTGAAGAAGGACTGTTACAGAGAGTAGAGGTTAGAGACTGAGGTGCAGAAGCACCGTTGTTGAGAGCAGAGTTTTGAGACTGAGGTGCATCAGGATTGTTACAGAGAGCAGAGGTTGGAGCCTGGGGTGCAAATAAACTGTTGCCCATAGCAGACTTTGGAGACTGCAGTGTAGAAGGATTGTTGCAGATAAAGATATTTGAGACTTAGGTGCAGAAGGACTGATACAGAAAGCAGAGGTTGAAGACTGGGGAGCAGAAGAACCGATACAGAGTGCAGATTTTGGAGACTGCACTAAAGGATGACTGTTACAGAGAGCAGAGGTTGGAGACTGGTGTGGAGAAGGACTGTTTCAGAGTGCATATGTTGGAGACTAGTGTGCAGAAAGACTGTTGCAGAGAGCAGAGGTAGGAGACTGAGAGGCAGAAAGACTGTTACAGAGAGCAGTGTTTGAAGACTGGGGTGCAGAAGGACTGATACAGAGAGCAGAGTTTGGAGACTGGGGTTCAGAAGGCCTGTTAAAGAGAGCAGAGTTTGGAGACTGCATACAGAAGGGCTGTTACAGAGAGCAGAGTTTGGAGACTGGGTTGCAGAAGAATATTACATAGAGCAGAGTTTTGAGACCACAGTTCAGAAGAACTGTTACAGAGAGCAGATGGTGGCGACTGGGGTGCAGTAGGATTATTGCAGAGAGCAGAGGATGGAGACTGGTGTGCAGAAGGATTTTTTCAGAGAGCAGAGGTCGGAGACTTGGGTGCAGAAGGACGGTTGCAGATAGCAGATGTTGGAGACTGGGATGCAGAAGGATCGTAGCAGAGAGCAGAGATTGAAATCTGGGTACAGAAGGACTGTTACACAGAGCAGAGGTTGAAGACTGGAGTGTAGAAGGACTGTTACAGAGAGCAGAGTTTGGAGACTGAGGTGAAGAAGGACTGTTGTGGAGAGGAGATGTTGGAGACTGGGGTGCAGAAGGATCATTGCAGATAGCAGAGGTTGGAGACTGGGGTGCAGAAAGACTGTTATAGAGAGCAGAGGATGGAGACTGGGGTTCAGAAGGCTTGTAACAGAGAGCAGAGTTTAGAGAAGGGCTCTAGAATGACTGTTACAGATCACAGAGTTTGGAGACTGGGTTGAAGAAGGATGTAACAGAGAGCAGATGTTGGGGACCCAGGTGCAGAAGGACTGTTACTGAGAGTAGAGGTTGGATACTAAGATACAAAAGGATCGTAGCAGAGAACAGCGTTTTAAGACTGAGGTGCAGAAGGACTGTTGCAGAGACCACAGGTTGGAGACTGGGGTGCAGAAGGACTGTTGCAGAGAGCAGAGGTTGGAGACTGGGGTGTAGAAGACTTCTTATAGAGAACAGACTTTGGAGACTGGGGTGCAAAAGGCCTGTTACAGAGAGGAGAGTTGGGAGAAGGTGTGCAGTAGGACTGTAAGAGAGGGCAGAGTTGGGAGACTGGATTGCAGAAGGATCTTACAGAGATCAGATGTTGGAGACTGAGGTGTAGAATGATCGTTGCAGAGAGAAGAGTTTGAAGACTGGGGTGCAGAAGGCCTGTTACAGAGAGCAGAGTTTGGAGACTGGGGTGCAGAAGGCCTGTTAAATAGAGCAGAGGTAGAAGACTGGCATGCAGAAGGACTATTATAGAGAGCAGAGTTAGGAGACTGGGTGGCAAAAGGATATTACAGAGAGCAGAGGTTGGAGACTGAGGTGCAGAAGGACTGTTACAGGGACCAAATTTTGGAGACTGTGTTGCAGAAGGATCTTATATACATCAGAGTTTGGAGACTGAGGTGCAGAAGGACTGTTACAGAGAGCAGATGTTGAAGTCTTGGGTGCAGAAGGATTGTGGCAGAGAGCAAAATTTTCAGACTGAGGTACAAAAAAACTTTTGTAGAGAGCAGATTTTGGAGACTGGTATGCAGAAGGTTCATTGCAGAGAGCAGAAGTTGGAGACTGCAGTACAGAAGAACTGTTCCAGAGAGCAGAGGTTGGAGACTAGGGTACACAAGGACTTTTTCAGAGAGCAGATGTTGGATACTGTTGTTTAGAAGGACTGTTTCAGAGAGCAGAAGTTGTAGAATGGGGTGCAGAAGGACTTTGGAGAGAGCAGAGGTTTGAGACTGAGGTGCAGAAGGACGGAGAAAGAAAGCAGAGGTTGGAAACTGGCGTGGTAAAGGACCTTTACAGAGAGCAGAGATTGGAGACTGCAGTACAGAAGGACTGTTACAGAGAGCAGAGTTTGGAGACTGGGGAGCAGAAGGAGTATTGCAGAGTACAGAGGTTGGAGACTGGGGTGCAGCAGGACCTTTGCAGAAAGCAAAGGTTTGAGACTGCCGTGGAGAGGAATATTAAAGAGAGCAGAGTTTTGAAACTGGGGTCAGAAGGATCTTTCAGACAGCAGAGGTTGGAGACTGGGGTGCAGAAGGATCGTTGCAGAGAGCACAGTATGGACACTGGGGTGCAGAAGGACTGTTTCAGAGAGTAGATGTTGGAGACTGGGGTGCATAAGGACTGTTTCGAGAGCAGATGTTGGACACTGGGGTGCAGAAGGACTCTTTCATAGAGCAGAGGTTGAAGACTGAGGTGGATAAGGACTGTTACAGAGAGCAGCGTTTGGAGACTTGGCTGCAGAAGGACTGTTACACAGAGCACACGTTGCAGACTGGGGTGCAGAAGGTTTTGCAGACAGCAGAGGTTGGAGACTGGGGTGCATAAGGACTGTTGCAGATAGAAGAGTTTGAATATGAGGTGCAGAAAAACTGTTACAGAGAGCAGAGATTGTTGACAGGGGTGCAGAAGGACTGATAGAGAAAGCAGAGGTTGGAGACTGGGGTGCAGAAGGACCATTACAGAGAGAAGACTTTGGAGACTGCGGTATAGAAGGATTGTTACAGAGAGTAGGGGTTGGCGACTGGGGTGCAGAATTAGTGTTGAAAGAACAGAGTTTTGAGAATGAGGTGCAGAAGGACTGTTACAGAGAGCAGAGTTTTTAGACAAGGTTGCAGAAGGATCTTACAGAGAGCAGAGATTGTAGACCGAGGTGCAGCAGGACTGTTACAGAGCGCAGAGTTTGGAGACTGGGGTGCAGAAGGATTGTTATAGAGAACAGACTTTGGAGACTGGGGTGCAGAAGGCCTGTTAGAAAGAGGAGAGTTGGGAGAAGGCGTGCAGAAGGACTGTTACAGAGGCCAGTGTTTGGAGACTGGGTTGGAGAAGGAACTTACAAAGAGCAGATGTTGGAGAATTAGGTGCAGAAGGACTGTTACAGAGAGTAGAGGTTGGAGACTTAGGCACAGAAGGATTGTTACAGAGAGCAGAGTTTGGAGACTGGGGTTCAGAAAGACTGTTGCACACACCAGAGGTTGGAGACTTGGGTGTAGAAGGACTGTTGCAGAAACCAGAAGTTAAAATCTGGGGTGCTGACGGACTGTTGCAGAGAGCATATGTAGGAGACTGAGATGCAGAAGGACTGTTACAAAAAGCAGATGTTTGCGACTGGTGTGCAGAAAGACTGATACAGAGAGCAGAGTTTAGAGACTGGTGTGCAGAAGGCCTGTTACAGAGATTAGAGTTTGGAGACTGGGGTGCAGAAGGGCTGTTACAGAGTGCAGAGTTTGGAGACTGGGTTGAAGAAGGATCTTACGTAGAGCAGAGTTTGGAGTCTTAGGTTCAGAAGGACTGTTACATAGAGGAGAGTTTGAAGACTGGGATGCAGAAGGATCGTTGCAGAGAGCAGATGTTGGACACTGGGGTGCAGAAGGACTGTTACACAGAGCAGAGGTTGAAGACTGAGGTGAAAAAAGACTGTTACAGAGAGCATATGTGGGAGACAGGTGTACAGGACTCATACAGACCAGAAGTTGGAGACTCAGGTGCAGAAGGACCGTTGCAGAGAGCAGAGGTTCGAGACTGAAGTGCAGAAGGATTGTTACAGAGAGCAGAGTTTGGAGACTGGTGTCTAGAAAGACTGTAGCAGAGAGCAGAGGTTGGAGACTAAGGTGCAGAGGGACAGTTACACAGAGCACAGGTTGGAGACTGGGGTGCAGAAGGACTGATACAAAAATCAGAGGTTGGAGACTTGTGTGTAGAAGTACCCTTACACAGAGCAGAGGTTGGAGAATGCAGTACAGAAGGACTGTTATAGAGAGCAGAGTTTGGAGACTGGGGTGCAAAAGGACCGTTGCTGAGAGCAGAGGTTAAAGACTAATGTGCAGAAGGATTGTAACAGAGAGTATAGGTTGGAGACTGGGGTGCAGAAGGACTGTTACAGAGAGAAGTGTTTGGAGACTTGGGTGCAGAAGGATTTTCAGAGAGCTTAGTTTTGGGATGGGGGTACAGAAGGACTTTTGCGGAGAACAGAGTTTGGAGACTGGGGTGCATAAGGACCGTTGCTGAGAGCAGAGGTTGATGAATGGGGTGCAGAAGGACTGTTACAGAGAGCAGAGTTTGGAGACTGGGTTGTAGAAGTTTCTTTCAGAGAGCAGGGTTTGGAGACTGAGGTGCAGAAGGACTGTTACAGAGAGCAGAGTTTGGAGAGTGGGGTGCAGAAGGATTGTTTAAGACAGCAGAGCAGAGGTTGGAGACTGGTGTATAGAAGGACTGTTAAAGAGAGCACATGTTGAAGATTGGGGTGCAAAAAGACTGTTGCAGAGAGCAGAGGTTGGAGACTGAGGTGTAGAAGGTCTGTTACAGAGTGCAGATGTTTGAGACTGGGATGCAGAAGGATCATTGCAGAGAGCAGAAGTTGGAGACTGAGGTGCAGAAAGATCGTTGAAGAGAGCAGAGGTTAGAGACTGGGGTGCAGAAGCATCGTTACAGAGAGCAGAAGTTTGAAATTGGGGTGCAGAAGGACTTTCATAGAGAGCACAGGTAGGAGACTGGGGTGCAGAAGGAATGTTGCAGAGAGCAGAGGTTGAAGATTAAGGTGCAGGAGGACTTCTGCAGAAAGAAGATGTTGGAGACTGAGGTGAAGAAAGACTGTTAAAGAGAGCAGATATTGGAGACTGGGGTGCAGAAGGACTTATAGAGAAAGCAGATGTTGGAGACTGGGGTGCAGAAGGACGGATAAATAGAGCAGAGGTTGGAGAATCCGGTACAGAAGGACTGGTACAGAGAGCAGAGGTTGGACACTGGGATGTAGAACGACTGCTGCAGAGAACAGAGTTTGGAGACTGGGGTGCAGAAGGACTGTTGCAACGAGCAGAGGTTGGAGACAGGATGCAGAAGGATTGTTGCAGAGAGCAAAGGTTGAAGACTGGGTGCAGGAGGACAGACAGAGAGAGCAGATGTTGGATACTGTGGTGAAGAAAGCCTGGTACTAAGAGCAGAGTTTGGAGACTGGGGTGCACGAGGACTGTTACTGAAAGCAGAGTTTGGAGACTGGGTTGCAGAAGGATCTTACAAAGAGCAGAGGTTGGAGACTGAGGTGCACAAGCACTGTTACAAAGAGTAGAGTTTGGAGACTGGGGTGCAGAAAGATAGTTACAGAGAGCAGAGCATGGAGACTGAGGTGCAGAAGGATTGATATAGAGAGCAGAGTTTGGAGACTGGGGAGCAGAAGGACTATTGCAGAGAGCAGAGGTTTTAGACTGGCGTGTAGAAGGACTGTTGCAGAGAGTAGAGGTAGGAGATTGTGGTGCAGAAGTACTGTAACTGAGAGCAGAGGTTGGAGACTAAGGTGCAGAAGGACAGTTACACAAAACAGTGTTTGGAGACTCGGGTGCAGAAGGACCCTTAAAGAGAGCAGTGGTTGGAGACTGCAGTACAGTAGGACTGTTACAGAGAACAGAGGTTGGAGACTGGTGTGGAGAAGAACTGTTGCAGAGAGTAGATGTTGGAGACTGTGGCGCAGAATGACTGATGCAAAGAATAGAGGTTGGAGACTGGGGTGCAGAAATAACTTTGAAGAGAGCAGTGGTAGGACACTGGGGTGCAGAAGGATCTTACAGTGAGAAGAGGTTGGAGTCTGGGATGCAGAAGGACTGTGACAGGGAGCAGACGTTGGAGACTAGGGTGTAGAAGGATTATTGCAGAGAGCAGAGGTTGGAGACTGGGATGCAGAAGGACTGTTGCAGAGAGCAGAGGTTGGAGACTGGGTTGTAGAAGTTTCTTTCGGAGAGCAGAGTTTGGAGACTGAGGTGCAGAAGGACTGTTACAGAGAGCAGAGATTAGAGAGTGGCGTGCAGTAGGACTGTTTAAGTGAGCAGAGAAGAGGTTGGAGACTGGGGTATAGAAGGACTGTTGAAGAGAGCACATGTTGGAGATTGGGGTGCAAAAAGGCTGTTGCAGAGAGCAGAAGTTGGAGACTGAGGTGTAGAAGAGTGCAGATGTTTGAGACTGGGATGATGAAGGATCGTTGCAGACAGCAGAAGTTGGAGACTGAGGTGCAGAAAGATCATTGTAGAGAGCAGAGATTAGAGACTGGGGTGCAAAAGCATCGTTACAGAAAGCAGAGGTTTTTAGATTGGGGTGCAGAAGGACTTTTACCGAGAGCACAGGTAGGAGACTGGGGTGCAGAAGAAATGTTGCAGATTTCAGAGGTTGGAGACTGGGATGCAGGAGGACTTTTGGAGAAAGCAGAGGTTGGAGAGTGAGGTGCAGAAAGACTGTTAATGAGAGCAGATATTGGAAACTGGGGTGCAGAAAGACTTATAGAGAAAGCAGATGTTGGAGACTGGGGTGCAGAAGGACGGATAAAGAGAGCAGAGGTTGGAGACCTGGTACAGAAGGACTGCTATAGAGAGCAGAGTTTGGACACTGGGATGCAGAACGACTGTTGCAGAGAACAGAGGTTGGAGACTGGGGTGTAGAAGGACTTTTGCAGAGAGAAGAGGTTGGAGACTGGGGTGCACAAGCATCGTTGCAGAGAGTAGATGTTGGAGACTGGGGTGAAGAATTCCTCTTACAGAGAGCAGTGGTTTGAGACTGGGGTGCAGAAGGCCTGTTACGGAGAGCAGAGATTGGAGACTGGGGTGCAGAATATGTTTCAGTGAGCAGAGTTTGTGGACTGTTTAAAAGGATCTTACAGAAAGCAAAGGTTAGAGACTGATGTACAGAAGGACTGTTACATAGAGTAGAGTTTGAAGACTGGGTGCAGAAAGATTGTTGCAGAGAGCAGAGTTTTCAGACTGAGGTACAGAAGAACTGTTGCAGAGAGAAGATGTTGGAGACTGGGGTTCACAAGGACTGTTGCAGCGAGCAAAGTTTTGAGACTGGGGTGACAAAGGATCTTTGCAGTGAGAAGTGGTTGGAGTCTGGAATGCAGAAGGACTGTTGCAGAGAGCAGATTTTGGAGACTGGGGTGCAGAAGTACTGTTGCAGAGAGCAGAGGTTGGAGACTGAGTTGCAGAAAGACTGTTACAGAGAGCAGATTTTGGAGACTGTGGTGCACGACTGATACAGAAAACAGATGTTGGAGACGGGGGTGCAGAATGATTGTTGCAGACAGCAGAGGTTGGAGACTGGGTTGCAGAAAGACTGTTGCATAGAGCAGAGGTTGGAGACTTAGGTGCAGAAGGACTTTTACAGAGAACAGAGGTTGGAGAATGTGGTGCAGAAAGACTGATACAGTAAGCAGGGTTTGGAGACTGGGGTGCAGAAGAACCATTACAGAGAGGAGAGGTTGGAGAGTGCAGTACAGAAAGACTGTTATGGAGAGCAGAGTTTGGAGACTGGGGTGCAGAAGAACTGTTGCAGAGAACAGAAATTGGAGACTGGGGTACAGAAGGACTGTTTACAGAGAGCAGAGGTTGCAGACTGAGTTGCAGAAGGACTCTTACAGAGGGCATAGTTGGAAGACTGTGGTTCAAAACGACTGATACAGAAAGCAGAGATTGGATACTGGGGTGCATAAGGACCCTTACGGAGAACAGAGGTTGGAGACTGCGGTACAGAAGGACTGGTACAGAGAGCAAAGGTTGGAGACTGGCGTGCAGAAGAACTGATGTAGAGAACAGAGGTTGGAGACTGGGGTCCAGAAAGATTGTTGGGTCGAACAGAGTTGGAGACTGAGGTATAGAAGGACTGTTGCAGAGAGCAGCGTTTGAAGACTGGGGTGTAGAAGGACTGTTGCAGAGAGCAGAAGTTTGAGACTGGGGTGTCTAAGGACTGTTTAACAGAGCAGATGTTGGAGACTTGGGTGCAGAAGGACTGTTGCATAGAGCAGAGATTGGAGAATGAGGTACAGAAGAGCTGTTAAAGAGAGTGGAGGTTGGAGACTGGGGTGAAGATGGACTATTGCAGAGAGTAGAGTTTTCAGACTGAGGTACAGCAGAACTGTTGCAGAGAGCGGATTTTGGAGACTGGGGTTTACAAGGATACTTGCAGTGAGCAGAGTTTTGAGACTGGGGTGCCAAAGGATCTTTGGCAGAGAGCAGAGGTTGGAGACTGAGGTGCAGAAGGATCGTTGCGGAAAGCAGAGTTCGAGACTGGTGTGCAGAAGGATCAATACAGAGAGCAGAACTTGGAGCCTGGGGTGCAGAAAGAATATTGCAGAGAGCGAAGTTGGAGACTTGGGTGCAGAAGGAGTGTAGCAGAAAGCAGAGTTTGGAGACTGAGATGCAGAAGGACTGATACAGAAAGCAAATTTTGGAGACTGGGGTGCAGAAGGACCGTTACAGAGAGCAGAGGTTAAAGACTGTTATGCAGAAGGACTGTTACAGAGAGCAGACATTAGAGACTGGGTTTTAGAAAGATCTTACAGAGAAAAGCGTTTGGAGATTGAGGTGCAGAAGGACTTTTACAGAGAGCGGAGGTTCGAGCCTGAGGTGCAGAAGGATCCTTACAAAGAGCAGAGGTTGAAGACTGGGGTGCAGACGGACTTTTATAGAGAGCACAGGTTTGATACTGGGGAGCAGAAGAAATGTTGCAGAGAGCAGATTTTGGAGACTGGGGTGCAGAAGGACTGCTGCTGAAAGCAGAGTTCGGAGACTAGGGCAAAAGACTGTTACAGAGAGCTGAGGATGGAGACTTGGGTGCAGAAAAATGGTTGCAGACAGCAGTTTTCAGACTTAGATACAGAAGAACTGTTGCAGAGAGCAGAATTTGTAGACTGGGTTGCACATGGACTGTTGCAGAGAGCAGAGTTTGGAGACTGGGGTGGAGAAGGATCATTGCAGAGAGAAGACGTTAGAGCCTGGGGTTCAGATGGACTGATACAGAGAGCAGAGGTTTTAGACTGAGGTGTAGAAGGACTGTTGCAGAGAGCAGTGATTGGAGCCTGAGGTACAGAAGGACTGTTACAGAGAGCATAGTTTGGAGACTGGGGTGCGTATGGATTATTGCAGAGAGCAGAGTTTTCAGACTGAGGTACAGTAGAACTGTTGCAACAAGCAGATGTTGGAGAATGGGGTTAATAAAAACTGTTGCAGCTAGCAGAGTTTTCAGACTGGGGTGCAGAAGGATCGTTGCAGAGAGCAGAGGTTCGAGATTGAGGTACAGAAGGATCGTTGAAGAGAGCAGAGGTTCGAGACTGGGGTGCAGAATTACTTTTACAGAGAGCACAGGTTGGAGACTGGTGTGCAAAAGTACTTTTGCAGAGAGCAGAGGTTAAAGACTGGGATGCAGAAGGACTGTTACAGAGAGGAGACGTTGGAGACTAGTTTTCAGAAGTATCTTACAGAGAAATGAGTTTGGAGACTGAGGTGCAGAACGACTGATACACAGAGCAAAGGTTCGAGACTGGGTTGCAGAAGGATCCTTACAGAAAGCAGAGGTTGGAGACTAGGGTGCAGACCTACTTTTACAGAAAGCAATGGTTTGATACTGGGGTGCAAATAGAATGTTGCAGAGAGCAGAGTTTGGAGACTGGGGTTCAGAAGGATTATTGCAGAGAGCAGAGTTTTCAGACTGAGGTACAGAAAAAAATTTGCAGAGAGCAGATGTTGTAGACTTGGTTGCACAAGGACTGTTGCAGCGAACAGAGTTTAGAGACTGGGGTGCAGAAGGATCATTGTCGAGAGCAGACGTTGGAGACTGGCGTGCAGATGGACTGATAAAGAGAGCAAAGGTTGGAGACTGGGGTGCAGAAGGCCTGTTACAGAGAGCAGAGTTTGGAAACTGGGGTGATTAAGGACTGCTACAGAGAGAAGTGTTTGGAGACTGGGTTGCAGTAGGATCTTACAGAGAGCAGAGATTGGAGACTGAGGTGAAGAAGCACTGTTACAGAGAGTAGAAGTTGGAGACTGAGGTGCAGAAGGACCCTTGCAGAGAGCAGAGATTGGACACTGAGGTGCAGAAGGACTGTTGCAGAGAGCAGAGGTTTTAGAATGAGATGTAGAAGGACTGTTACAGAGAGCAGAGGTTGGAGACTGAGGTGCAGAAGGATTGTAACAGACACCTGAGGTAGGAGACTGGGGTGCAGGAGATTCGTTGCAGACAGCAGAGTTTTCAGACTGTAATGCATAAAAACTGTTGCAGAGACCAGATGTTGGAGAGTGGGGTGCAGAAGTACCGTTAAAGAGAGCAGAGTTTGGAGACTGCGGTTTGGGAGTGTTACCGAGAGCAGAGGTTGGCGACTGGGATGCAGAAGGACTCTTACAGAGAGCACAAGTTGGAGACTGAGGTGCAGAAGCATGGATACAGAGAACAGAGGTTGGAAACCGGGGTTTAGACAGGCTGATACAGAAAGCAGAGTTTGAAGACTGGGGTGTAGAAGAACCGAAACTGAGAGCACTGGTTCGACACTGCAGTACAGAAGGACTGTTACAGAGAGCAGATCTCAGAGACTGGGGAGAAGAAAAACTGTTGCAGAGAGAAGAGGTTGGAGAATTAGGTGCAGAAAGACTATTACAGATAGCAGAGTTTGGAGACTGGGGTGCAGAAGGACTCTTACAGAGAGTTGAGTTTGGAGACTGGGGTGCAGAAGGACTATTACAGGGAGCAGAGGTTGGAGACTGGGGTTCAGATAGATCTTACAGAGAGCAGAGTTTAGAGACTGGGGTGCAACAGGACTGTTGCAGAGAGCAGAAGTTGGAGACTGAGGTGAAGAAGAATCATTGCAGAGAGAAGAGGTTGAAGACTCGGGTGCAGAAGGTCTGTTACACAGAGCAGAGTTTCGAGACTGGGTGGCAGAAGTTCTAATAAAGAGAACAGAGGTTGCAGACTGTTGTGCAGAAGAACTATTAAAGAGTGCCGAGTTTAAAGACTGGGTTGCAGAAGGATGAAACAGAGGGCAGAGTTGGGAGACTGAGGTGCAGAAGGACTATTACCGAGAGCAGAGGTAGGAGACTGGGGTGCAGAAGGGTCGTTGCAGAGAGCAGAGTTTTAAGACTGAGGTGCAGAATGACTGTGGCAGAGAGCAGATGTTGGAGACTGGAGTGCAGAATGACTGTTGCAGAGAGCAGATGTTGGTAACTAGGGTCCAGAAGAACTGTTGTAGAAAGCAGAGGTTGGAGACTGGGGTGCAGAAGGACTGTTGCAGGGAGCAGAGGATGGAGACTGAGGTGCGGCAGTCCTGTTACAGAGAGCACAGTTTGGAGACTCGGGTGCAGAAGGACAGATTAGCAGAGCAGAGGTTAAATACAAGGGTGCAGAAGGATCTTACAGAGGGCAGAATTTGGAGACTGAGTTGCAGAAGGAGTCTGCAGAGATCTGAGGTTGGAGACTGAGATGCAGAAGGACTCTTACAGAGAGCAGAGTTTGGAGACTGAGGTACAGAAAGACTGATACAGAAAGCAGAGATTGGAGTCTGGGGTGCAGAAAGACCGTTACAGAGAGCAGAGTTTGGATACTGCAGTACAGGAGGACTGTTACAGTGAGCAAAGGTTGAAGACTGGGGTGCAGAAGTACTGTAGCAGAGAGCAGATGTTGGTAACTAGGGTGCAGAAGGACTGTTGCAGAGAGCAGATTTTGAAGACTGGGGTGCAGAATGACTCTTGCAGAGAGCAG
>NW_027523216.1:0-55686 GCF_052094955.1 Ictidomys tridecemlineatus
GGAGACTGTTTTGCAGAAGGACTGTTACAGAGAGCAGAGTTTGCAGACTGGGGTGCTGAAGAACTGTTACAGATAGCACAATTTTGAGACTGGGTTTCAAAGGATCTTACAGAAAGCATTTTTAGACTGAGCCTCAGAAGGACTGTTACAGAGAGCAATGTTTGGAAACTCGGGTGAAGAAGGATTTTTGCAGAGAGCCGAGTTTTCAGACTGAGGTGCAGAAGGACTGTTTCAGAGAGTAGATGTTGGATCCTGGGGTGCAAAAGGACTGTTACAGAGAGCAGAGTTTGGAGACTGGGGTGCAGAAGGATCGGTGCCGAGAGCACAGGTTGGAGACTGGTGTGCATATGGCCTGTTACAGAGAGTGATGTTTGAAGACTGGGGTGCAGAAGGCCTTTTACAGAGAGCAGAATTTGGAGACTGGGGTGCAGAAGACTCTTACAGAGAGCAGCGTTTGGAGAATGGGTTGCAGAAAAATCTTAGAGACAGCAGAGTTTGGAGACTGAGGTGCTGAAGGACTGTTTCAGAGAGCAGAGTTTGGAGACTGAGGTGCAGAAGGACTGTTACAGAGAGCATATTTTGGAAACTCGGATGTAGAAAGACCATTGCAGAGAGCAGAGTTTGGAGACTGGGGATAAGAAGAATCCTTGCAGAGAGCAGATGTTGGAGACTGGGTGCAGAAGGACTATTAAAGACAGCAGAGGTTGGAGACTAAGGTGCAGAAAGATCATTTCTGAGTTCAGAGGTTTTAGACTGGGGTGCAGAAGGACTGTTACAGATTGCAGTACTTGGAGACTTAAGTGCAGAAGGACACTTACAGAGAGGAGAGGTTGGAGACTTGGGTGCAAAAGGATTATTACAGAGAATAGAAGATTGAGACTGGGTGCAGAAGGGTCGTTGCAGAGAGCAGAGGTTGGAGAATGAGGTGCAGAAGTATCGCTACAGAGAGCAGAGTTTGGAGACTGGGGTGCAGCAGGACAGTTACAGAGAGCACAGGTTGGATACTTGGGTGCAGAAGAAATGTTGCAGAGAGCAGAGGTTAGAGACTGGGGTGTAGGAGTACTGAAGTTGCGAAAAGAGTTTGGAGTCTGGGGTGCAGAAGGACTGTTACAGAGTTCAGAGGTTGGAAACTCTGGTGCAGAAGGATTGTTGCAGAGAACAGAGGTTGGAGACTGAGGTGCAGAAGGATCGTTGCAGAAAGAAAAGTTTGGAGACTGGGGAGAATCAGGCCTCTTACAGAGAGCAGAGTTTGGAGACTGGGGTACAGAAGACCTGTTACAGAGAGCAGAGGTTGGAGACTGCGGTGCAGAAGGATTGTTATAGAAAGCACATTTTGGAGACTGGAGTGCAGAAAGATCGTTGCAGAGAGCAGAGGTTTCAGACTGAGGCTTAGAAGGACTGTTATAGAGAGCACAGGTTTGAATCTGAGGTGCAGAAAAACTGTTACAGAAAGCAGAGTTTGGCAATTGGGGTGCAGAAGGACAGTTATAGAGAGAAGAGTTTGGAGACTGCGGTACAGAAAGACTGTTAGAGAGAGCAGAGTTTAGAGACTTTGGTGCAGAAGGACCGTTGTAGAGAGCAGATGTTGGAGACTAGGGTTCAGAAGGACTGTTACAGAGAGCAGAGGTTGGAGACGTAGGTGCAGAGGATTGTTACAGAGAGCAGAGTTTTGAGACTGGGGTGCAACAGGACTGTTACAGAGAGCAGACGTTGGACATAGAGGTGCAGACGAATTGTTACAGAGAGCAGAGATTGGATACTGGGGTTCAGAAGGACCATTAAAGAGAGAAAAGAATAAAGACTGAGGTGCAGAAGAACTTTTACAGAGAGCAGAAGTAGGAGACTGACGTGCAGAAGGATCGTTCCAGAGAGAAGAGTTTGGAGACTGGGGTGCAGAAGGACTGTTACAGAAAGCAGAGGTTGGCAATTGGGGAGCAGATGGACCGTTACAAAGAGAAGAGGTTGAAGACTGGGGTGCAGAAGGACTGATACATAGAGCAGAGGTTGAAGACTGGTGTGCAGAAGGACTGTTGCAGATAGCAGAGTTTGGAAACTGGGGTGAAGAAGGACTGATGCAGGGAGCAGGTGTTGGAGACATGGGTGCAGAAGGACTTTTGCAGGGAGTAGAATTTGGAGACTGAGGTGCAGAAGGACCATTACAGACAGCAGTGTTTGGAAAATGCAATACAGAAGGACTGTTACAGAGAGCAGAGGTTGGAGACTGGAGTGGAGAAGAACTGTTTCTGAGTGAAGACGTTGGAGACTGGTGTGCAGAAGAACTGTTGCAGAGAGTAGAGTTAAAAGACTGAGATGCAGAAAGACTGTTAAAGAGAGCAGAGTATGGAGACTGGGGTGCAGAAGGACTGATGCAGAGAGCAGAGTTTGGAGACTGGGGTCCAGAAGGCTATTACAGATAGCAGAGGTTGAAGACTGTCTACAGAAGGGCTGTTACATAGAGCTAAGTTTGGAGACTGGGTTGCAGAAGAATATTACGTAAAGCAGAGTTTGAAGACTGCGGTGCAGAAGGATTGTTACAGAGAGCAGAGGTTGGCGACTGGGGTGCAGTAGAATTATTGCAGAGAGAATAGGTTGGAGACTGGTGTGCAGAAAGACGGTTGCAGAGAGCAGATGTTGGAGACTGGGATGCAGAAGGATCGTTGAAGAGAGCAGAGATTGGAAACTGGGTTGCAGAGGGACTGTTACACAGAGCAGAGGTTGAAGACTGGAGTGTAGAAGGACTGTTGCAGAGAGCAGAGTTTGAAGACTGTGGTGCAAAAGGACTGTTGCAGACAGCAGAAGTTGGAAACTGGGGTGAAGAACGACTGTTGCAGGGAGCAGGTGTTGGAGACATGGGTGCAGGAGGACTTTTGCAGAGAGTAGAATTTGGAGACTGAGGTTCAGAAGGACTGTTGCAAATAGCAGAGGTTGGAGACTGGGTACAGAAGGGCTGTTACAGAGAGCAGTGTTTGGAGACTGGGTTGCAGAAGAATATTACGTAGAGCAGATTTTCGAGACTGTGGTGCAGAAGGATTGTTACAGAGAGCAGAGGTTGGCGACTGGGGTTCAGTAGGATTATTGCAGAGAGCAGAGGTTGGAGACTGGTGTGCAGAAGGATCGTTGCAAAGAGCAGAGGTTGGAGACTTGGGTGCAGAAGGACGGTTGCAGAGAGCAGATGTTGGAGACTGGGATGCACAAAAACCGTTGCAGAGAGCAGAGATTGAAAACTAGTTTGCAGAAGGACTTCTAGACAGAGCAGAGGTTGAAGACTGGAGTGTAGAAGGACTGTTAAAGAGAGCAGAGTTTTGAGACTTGGGTGCAGAAGGACTGTTATAGAGGACAGATGTTATAGAATGACATGCAGAAGTACTGTTACAGAGAGCAGAGTTTGGAGACTGGGGTGCAGAAGGACTGATACAGAGAGCAGAGTTTGGAGACTGGGGTACAGAAGGCTGTTACAGAGAGCAGAGTTTGGAGACTGGGTACAGAAGGGCTGTTACAGAGAGCAGAGTTTGGAGACTGGGTTGCAGAAGAATATTACGTAGAGCAGAGTTTGGATACTGCGGTGCAGAAAGATTGTTACAGAGAGCAGAGGTTGTCGACTGGGGTGCAGCAGGATTATTGCAGAGAGCAGCTGTTGGAGACTTGGGTGCAGAAGGACGGTTGCAGAGAGCAGATGTTGGAGATGGGGATGCAGAAGGATCGTTGCAGAGAGCAGAGATTGGAAACTGGCTTTCAGAAGGACTGTTACTCAGAGCCGAGGTTGAAGACTGGAGTGAAGAAGGACTGTTGCAGAGGGCAAAGTTTGGAGACTGGGGTGCAGAAGGACTGTTATAGAGAGCAGATGTTAAAGACAGAGATGCAGAAGGACTGTTACAGAGAGCAGAGGTTGGAGACTTTTGTGCAGAAGGACTGATACAGAAAGCAGAGGTTAAAGACTTAGGTCCAGAATTTACCTTACAGAGAGCAGAGGCTGGAGACTGCAATACAGAAGGAGTGTAACAGAGAACAGAGTTTGGAGACCAGGGTATAGACGTACTGTTTCAGAGTGCAGAGGTTAAAGAATGGGATGCAGAAAGACTGTTTCAGAGAGTAGATGTTAAAGACTGGGATTCAGAAGAACTGTTGCAGAGAGCTGAAGTTGGAGACTGAGGTGCAGAAGGATTGTTGCAGGAAGCAGAGGTTGGAGACTGGGGTGAAAAAGGACTGATACAGACATCAGAGTTTGGAGATTGGGGTGCAGAAGGATCTTAGACAGAGCAGAGTTTGGAGAGTGGGTTGCAGAGGAACTGTTGCACAGAGCAGAGGTTGGCGACTGGTGTGCAGAAGTACTGTTACAAAGAGTAGAGATTGAAGACTGGGTGGCAGAAGGATCTTACATAGAGCAGAGGTTGGAGACTGAGGTGCAGAACAAATGTTGCCGAGAGCAATGGTTGGTGACTGGGGTGCAGAAGGATCTTTGCAGGGAGCAGAGGTTGGAGACTGACATGCTGAAGGACTCTTGCAGACAACAAAAGTTGGAGAATGGGGTGCAGAAGGACCGTTGCAGAGAGCAGATGTTGGAGACTGAGGTGCAGAAGGATTGTTACAGTGAGCAGAGGTTGCAGACTAGGGTGAAGAAGGACTGTTACAGAGATCAGAGTTAGAACACTGGGGTTCAGAAGGATCTTTCAGAGACAAGAGGTTGGAGACTGCGGTGCAGACAAACTGTTGCACAGAGCAGAGGTTTGAGACTGGGGTGCAGAAGGACTGTTACAGTGAGAAGAATTTGGAGACTGAGTTGCACAATGATCTTACATAAAGCAGAGGTTGGAGACTGAGGTGCAGGAGAAATGATATCCAGAGCAGAGGTTGGAGACTGGGGTGCAGAAGGACTGTTTCCGAGAACAGATGTTGGAGATTGTCGTGCACAAGGACCGTTGCAGAGAGCAGAGGTTGGAGACTGGGGTGAAAAAGGAATGATACAGAGAGAAGAGTTAGGAAACTGGGGTGTAGAGGGATCTTACAGAGAACAGAGGATGGAGACTGGGGTGTAGAAGGACTGTTACAGAGAGCAGAGGTTGGAGACTGAGTTGCAGAATAACTGTTTCAGAAAGCAGAATTTAGAGACTGTGGTGCACAAGGAACCTTGCAGAGAGAAGAGTTTTCAGACTGATGTCAGAAGGACTGTTGCAGAGAGCAGAGGTTTGAGACTGGGGTGCAAAAGGATCGTTGCAGAGAGCAGAGGCTATAGACTGGGGTACAGAAGGACCATAGCAGAGGTCAGTGTTTTGGAACTGAGGTGCAGAAGGTGTGTTAAAGTGAAGAGAAGTTGAATACTGGGGTGCAGAAGGACCGTTGCAGAGAGAAGAGGTTGCAAACTGGGGTTTAGAAAGACTGTGACCAAAAGCAGAGGTTGGAGACTGGAGCGCAGAATTACTTTTACAAAGACCAGAGTTTGGAGACATGGATGCAGAAGAATGTTACAGGAAGCAGAGGTAGGAGACTGAGGTGGAACAGGACTGTTACAGAGAGCAGAGTTTGGAGACTGGGGTGCAAAAGGATCCTTCCAGAATACCTAGTTTTCAGACTGAGGTGCAGAAGGACTGTTGGAGATTAAAGATGTTGGAGACTGGGGTCCAGAAGGATCTTTGTAGAGATCAGAGGTTTGAGACTGGGGTGCAGAAGGACTGTTACAGAGAACAGATGTTAAAGACTGCGGTGCAGAAGGCCTGATACAGAGAGCAGAGTTTGGTGAAGGGATGCAGAACGACTTTTACAGAGGGCAGAGTTTGGAGACTGGGTTGCAGAAGGATCATACAGAGAGCAGAGGTTGGAGACTGAGGTACAGAAGGACTGTTACAGAGAGTAGAGATTGGAGACTGAGGTGCAGAAGGACCATTGCAGAGAGAAGAGTTGGAGACAGAAGTTAAGAAGGATTGTTACAGAGAGCAGAGTTTGGAGTATGTGGTGCAGAAGGACTGTTGCTGATAGCAGAGTTTGGAGAATGGGGTTAAGAAGGACTGTTGCAGGGAGCAGGTGCTGGAGACTTCGGTGCAGAAGGACTGTTGCAGAGAGCAGAATTTGGAGACTGAGTTGCAGAAGGACTGTTACAGAGAGCAGAGGTTGGAGACTGGTGTTCAGAAGAACTGATACAGAAAGCAGAGGTTGGAGACTGGGATGCAGAAAGACCGTTGCAGAGAGCAGAGTTCAGAGACTGCAATAAAGGAGGACTGTAACAGAGAGCAGAGGTGGAAGAATGGTTTATAGAAGAACTGTTTCAGAGTGCAGATGTTGGAGACTGGGGTGCAGATGGACCATTACAGAGAGCAGATGATTGAGACTGCGGTACAGAAAGACTGTTACAGGGAGCAGAGGTTGGAGACTGGGGAGTAGAAGGACTGATGCAGAGAACAGATGTTAGAATCTGGGTTGCAGCAGGACTGTTGAAGAAAGCAGAAGTTGTAGACTGGTTTGGAGAAGGACTGTTTCAGAGAGCAGATGTTGGAGACTGGGGTGCATAAGGATCTTTGCAGAGAACAGAGGTTGGAGACAGGGGTGAAGAAGGATGGTTGCAGAGAGCAGTTGTTGGATTCTGAGGTGCAGAAAAACAGTTACAGAGAGCAGAGGTTGGAGACTGGCGTGCAGAAAGATCGTTACAGAGAGAAGAGTAGGGAGACTGTGGTGCAGAAGGACTGTTACAGAGAGCACAGGTTGGAGTCTGGGGTGCAGAAGGAATGTTATAGAAAGCAGAGGATTGAGACTGGGGTGTAGAAGGACTGTTGCAGAGAGCAGAGGTTGGAGACTGAGATGCAGAAGGACTGTTAAACAGAGCAGACTTTGGAGACTTGGGTGAAAAATTATGATACAGAAAGCAGAGGTGTGAGACTGGGGTGTAGAAGGACCGTTACAGAGAGCAGAGAATGCAGACTGGCTTGCAGAAAGAGTGTTTCAAAGAGCAGAGTTTGGAGACTGGGGTGCACAATGACTGTGACAGAAAGCAGAGTTTTGAGGCTGGGTTGCAGAAGGATCTTATAGAGAGGAATGGTTGGACTGTGGTGCAGGACGAATGTTACAGAGAGCAGTGATTGGAGACTGGGGTGCAGAAGGATAGTGCAGAGAGCAGAGGTTTCAGACTGAGGCACAGAAGGACTGTAACAAAGAGCACAGGTTGGAGACTGAAGTGCAGCAGGACTCTTACAGAGAGCATAGTTTGGTTACTGAGGTGCAGAAAGACTGTTACAGAAAGCAGAGGTTGAAAATTGGGGTACAGAGGGACCATTACAGAGAACAGAGGTTGGAGACTCGGGTGAAGAAGGACTGTTGCAGAGAGCAGAATTTGGAGACTGAGGTGCAGTAGGACTGTTATAGAAAACAGAGGTTTGAGACTGGCGTGCAGAAGGCATGTTACGGAGAACAGAGTGTGGAGAAGGGCTCCAGAAGGACTGTTACAGATCACAGAGTTTGGAGACTGGGTTGAAGAAGGATCTAACAGAGACCAGATGTTGAGGACCCAGGTGCAGAAGGACTTTTACAGAGAGTAGAGGTTAGAGACTGAGGTGCAAAACGATCGTAGCAGAGAATAGCGTTTTAAGACTGAGGTGCAGAAGGACTGTTGCAGAGACAACAGGTTGGAGACTAGGGTGCAGAAGGACTGTTGCAGAGAGAAGACGTTGGAGACTGGGGTGCAGAAGGCTTGTTATAGAGAACAGAATTTAGAGACTGGGGTGCAGAAGGCCTGTTAGGGAGAGGAGAGTTCAAAGAAGGGGTGAAAAAGGTCTGTTAGAAAGGGCAGAGTTGGGAGACTAGGTTGCAGAAGGATCTTACAGAGAGAAGATGTTGGAGACTTAGGTGTAGAATTATCGTTCCAGAGAGAAGAGGTTGGAGACTGGGGTGCAGAAGGCCTTTTACAGAGAGCAGAGTTTGAAGACTGGGGTGCAGAAGGACTGTTATAGAGAGCAAATTTATGGACTGAGTTGCAGAAGGATCTTACAAACAGCAGAGTTTGGATACTGAGGTGCAGGAGGACTGTTACAGAGAGCAGAGTTTCGAGACTGGATTGCAAAATTTTTGTTACAGAGAGCAGAGGCTGGAAATTATTCTGCAGAAGGACCGTTACCGAAAGCAGAGTTTGGAGACTGGGTTGTAGAAGGGTCTTACAGAGAGCAGATGTAGGAGACTGAGGTGCAGAAGAATCGTTGCAGAGAGCAAAATTTTAGACTGAGTTGCAGAAGGATTGTTGCAGAGAGCAGATGTTTGAGACTGGTGTGCAGAAGGACTGTTGCAGAGAGGAGAGGTTGGAGACTGGGGTGAAGAATGATCGGTGCAGAGAGCAGATGTTGGAAACTGGTGTGCAGAAGGACAGTTACAGAGAGCAGAGTTTGGAGACTGGGTTGGAGAAGAATCCTACAGAGAGCAGAGGTTGAAGAATGAGGTGCAGAAAGACTGTTACAGAGAGTAGATTTTGGAGACTGAAGTTCAGAAGTAACGTTGAGGCATACAGAGTTTGGAGACTGAGGTGCAGAAGGATTGTTAAAGAGAGCAGAGGTTGGAGACTGGGGTGCAGAAAGACTGTTGCAGATAGCGGATTTTGGAGTCTGTGGTGCATAAGGAGTGTTGCAGAGAGCAGAGGTTGGAGACTGGGGTGCAGAAGGACTGACACAGAACGAAGAGATTGGAGTCTGGGGTTCAGAAAGACCGTTACAGAGAGCAGAGGTTGGATTCCACAGTACAAGGGGACTGTTACAGAGAGCAGAGGTTGGAGACTGGGGTGCAGAAGAACTGTTGCAGAGAGCAGAGGTTAAAGACTGAGGTAAAGAAGGACTGTTGTAGAGATCAGAGGTTTGAGACTGGGGTGCAGTAACATCTTTGAAGAGAGAAGAGGTTAAAGACTGGGGTGCAGAAGAATCGTTGCAGAGAGCAGAGGTTGGAGACTTGGTTGCAGAAGGCCTGCTACAGAGAGCAGATTTGGAGACTGGCGTGCAAAAGGCCTGTTACAGAGAGAAGAGGTTGGAGACTGGGGTGCAGAAGGACTGCTGTAGAGATCAGATGTTCGAGACTGGGGTGCAGTAGGATCATTGCAGAGAGGAGAGGTTAAAGACTGGGGTGCAGAAGGATCGTTGCAGAGAGCAGTGGTTGGAGACTTGGGTGCAGAAGGCCTGCTACAGAGAGCAGATTTGGAGACTGGCGTCCAGAAGGCCTGTTACAGAGAGAACAGGTTGGAGACTGGGGTGCAGAAGGACTGTAACAAAGAGCTGAGTTTGAAGACTGGGTTTCTTAAGGATCTTAGAGAGAACAGAGGTTGGAGAAGAAGGTGCAGGTGGACTGTTATAGGGAGCAGTGGTTGGAGACTGGGGTGCAGAAGGATCATGGAGAGCAGAGGTTTCAGACTAAGGTGCAGAACTACTGTTACAGAGAGCAGAGGTTGGAGATTGAGGTGTAGAAGGCTTGTTATGGAGAGCAGAATTTTGAGACTGAGGTGCAGAAGGACTGTTACAGAAAGCAGAAGTTGGAAATTGATGTGCAGAAGGACCGTTACAGAGAACAGAGTTTGGAGACTTCGGTATAGAAGGACTGTTACAGAGAGTAGAGGTGGGACACTTGGGTGCAGAAGGACTTTTACAGAAAGCACAGGTTGGAGACTGAGGTGAAGAAGGATAGACACAGAGAGCAGAGGTTTGAGACTGGGGTTCAGAAGGCCTGCTACAGAAAGCAGAGTTTGGAAACTGGAGTGCAGAAAGATCTTACAGAGAGCAGAGGTTGGAGACTGTGGTGCAGAAAGACTGTTGCAGAGAGCAGACGTTAAAGACTGGGGTTTAGTAAGATCGTTGCAGAGAGCAGAGATTGCAGACTGGGGTGCAGAATGCTGTTGCAGAGAGAAGAGGTTGGAGACTGAGGTGCAGAAGGACTGTTACAGAGAGTAGATGTTGGAGACTGGGGTTCAGATAAATCTTACAGACAGCAGAGGTTGGAGACTGAGGTGCAGAAGGATTGTAACAAACAGCAGAGTAAGGAGACTGGGGTGCAGGTTGTTCGTTGTAGACAGCAGAGTTTTCAGAATGTGGTGCAGAAGGAGTGTTGCAGAGACCAGATGTTGGAGACTGAGGTGTAGAAGACTGTTGCAGAAAGCCAAGGTTTGAGATTGGGTTAAGAATGATCATTGCAGAGAGAAGAGATTGAAGACTGGTTTGCAGAAGGAATGTTATCGAGAGCAGAGTTTGGAGACTGGGTTTGCGAAGGATCCTACAGAGAGCAGAGGTTGGAGACTGAAGTTCAGAAGAACTGTTACAGAGAGTAGAGGTTGGAGACTGAGGTGCCGAAAGACCGTAGCTGAGAACAGAGTTTGCAGACTGAGGTGCAGAAGGATTGTTACAGAGAGGAGAGTTTGGAGACTGGGGTGCAGAAGGAGTCTTGCAGAGAGCAGAGGTTGGAGACTGAGCTGCGGAAGTCCTATTACAGAGAGCAGAGTTTGGAGACTCGGTTGCAGTAGGACAGTTTCAGAGAGCCAAGGTTAAATACAGGGGTGCAAAAGGCCTGCTATAGAGAGCAGAGTTTTTAGACTGGCGTGCAGAAGGCCTGTTACAGAGAGGATAGGTTAGGCACTGGGGTCCAGAAGGACTGTTACAGAGAGCAGAGTTCAGAGACTGGTTTTCTGAAGTAACTTACAGAGAGTAGATTTTGAAGACTGAGGTGCAGGTGGACTATTACATAGAGCAGTGGTTGGAGACTGGGGTGAAGAAGAATCATGGAGAGCAGAGGTTTCAGACTGAGGTGTAGAAGGACTGTTACAGAGAGCAGAGTTTAGAGACTGACGTGAAGAAGGACTGTTACGGAAAGCAGAGTTTGGAAATTGGGGTGCAGAAGGACCGTTACCGAGACAAGAGGTTGGAGGCTGCAGTATAGAAGGACTGTTACAGAGACCAGAGGTTGGAGACTGGGGTGCAGAAGGACTGTTACAGAAAGCACAGGTTTGAGACTTAGGTGCAGAAGGACAGATACAAAGAGCAGAGGTTGGAGACTGGGGGTTCAGAAGGACTGATTCAAAAAGCAGAGATTAGAGGTTGGAAACTGCGGTACATAAAGTCTGTTACAGAGAGCAGATCTCGAAGACTGAGGCGCAGAAATACTGTTGCAGAGGACAGAGTCTGAAGACTACGGTGGAGAAGAAATGTTACAGAGAGCAGAGTTTGGAAACTGGAGTGCAGAAGGGTCTTACAGAGAGCACAGGTTAAAGACAATGGTTCAGAAGGACTGTTGCAGAGAGCAGACGTTGGAGACTGGGGTCCAGAAGGTTCGTTCCATAGAGCAGAGTTTGGAGACTTGGGTGCAGAAGGACTGTAGCAGAAAGCAGATGTTAGAGACTGGCGTGGAGAAGGACTGTTGCAGAGAGCAGATTTTAGAGACTGGGGTGCAGAAGGACAGTTACAGAGAGCAGCTTTTGGAGACTTGGGTGCAGAAAGACTGTTACAGAGAACAGAGAAGAGGTTGGAGACTGGGAAGCAGATGGCCTGTTACCGAGAGCAGAGTTTGGAGACTGGGGTTCAGAAGGCCTGTTACTAAGAGCAGAGTTTGGGGACTGGGGTGCAGAAAGACTTTTGCAGAGAGTAGACGTTGGAGACTGGGATTCAGAAGGATCGTTGCAGAGAGCATAGGTTGGAGAATTTGGTTCAGAAGGACTCTTACAGTGAGCAGAATGTGGAGAATGGGTTGAAGAAGGCCTGTTACAGAGAGCAGAGTTTGGAGACTGGGGTGCAGAAGGACTTTTAGAGAGAGCAGAGTTTGGAGACCGGGTTACAGAAGGATGTTACAGAGAGCAGAGGTTGGAGACTGAGGTGCAGAAGCACTGTTACAGAGAGCATAGTTTAGAGACTGAGGTGCAGAAGGACCGTTGCAGAGAGGAGACTTGGAAACTGAGGTGCTGAAGGATTGATACAGAGAGAAGAGGTTGGAGACTGGGGTGCAGAAGAAATGATACAGAAAGCAGAGCTTGGAGACTCTGGTGCAGAAGGACCCTTACATAGAGCAGAGGTTGGAGACTGCAGTACAGAAGGACTGATACAGAGAGCAGAGGTTGGAGACTGGGCTGGAAAAGAACTGTTTCAGAGATCAGATGTTGGAGTCTGGAGTACAAAACGACTGTTCCAGAGAGCAGAGGATGGAGACTGGGGTATAGAAGGACTGTTGCAGATAGCAGTGGTTGTCAACTGAGTTGCAGAAGGACTGTTACAGAGGGCAGAGTTTTAGGACTGGGGTGCAGAAATAGCATTACAGAGAGCAGAGTTTGGAGACTGCAGTACAGAAGGACTATTACAGGGAGCAGAGGTTGGAGACTAGAGTGTAAAATGACTGTTACAGAGAGCATATTTAGGAGACTGGGGTGAGGAAGGACTGTTGAAGAGAGCAGAGGTTTAAAACTGGTGTACAGAAGGACTGTTTTAGAGAGCAGAGGTTGCAGAGTGACGTACAGAAGGACTGATACAAAAAGAAGAGATTTGAGACTGTAGTGAAGAAGGACTGTTGTAGAGAGCAGATGTTGGAGACTGGGGTGCAGAAGGACTGTTGCATAGAGTAGATGTTGGAGACTTGGGTGCAGAAGGACTATTGCAGAGAGTAGAGGTTGGAGATTTTGTTGCAGGAGAACTGTTGCAGAGAGCAGAGGTTGGAGACTGGGGTGGAGAAAGACTGTTGCAGAGAGTAACATTTGAATATTGGGGTGACACAGGACTGTTGTAGAGAGCAGAGGTTGAAGACTGGGGTTCAGAAAGATCGTTGCAGAGAGTGGAGTATGGAGACTGGGGTATAGAAGGTGTGTTCTAAAGAGCAGAGGTTGAAGACTGGGGTGCAGAAAGACTGTTTCAGAGAGCAGTTTTTAAAGACTGAAAAACTGTTACAGAGAGCAGTGTTTGGAGACTAGCATGCAGGACTGATACTGAGAGTAGAGTTTGGAGACTGGGGTGCAGAAGGATCTTACAGAGAGCAGAGTTTGGAGACTGAGTTGCAGAAGGACTCTAACAGAGAGCAGCGGTGGAGACTGGAGTGCAGAAGAACTGTTAAAGAGAGCAGAGTTCAGAGACTTGGGTGTAGAAGGCCTGTTACAGAGAGAAGAAGATGGAGACTGGTGTGCAGAAGGCCTGTTACAGAGAGCAGACTTTTGAGACTGGGTTGCAGAAGGACTGTTACAGAAAGCAGAGTTTGGAGACTTCTTTTCAGAAAGATTGTGCAGAGAGCAGAAATTGGAGACTGATATGCAGAAGGACTGTTATAGAGAGATGTTGAAGACTGAGGTGTAGAAAGACCATTGTAGAGAGTAGAGGTTGGAGACTGGGGTGCAGAAGGATTGTTGCAGGAAGTAGAATTTGGATATGAAGTGCTGAAAGACTCTTGCAGACAACAGAGTTTGGAGAATGGGGTGCAGAAAGACGGTTGCAGAGAGCAGATGTTGGAGACTGAGGTGCAGAAAGATTGTTACAGAGAGCAGAGGTTGGAGACTGAGGTGAAGAAGGACTGTGACAAAGATCAGAGTTTAAAGACTGGGGTTCTGAAGGATCTTTAAGAAAGCAGAGGTTGGAGACTGGGGTGCAGACGAACTGTTGCACAGAGTAGAAGTTGGAGACTGGGGTAAAGAAGGACTGTTACAGAGAAAAGATATTTGAGCCTGAGATGCAGTAGGACTGTTACAAAGAGCAGAGGTTGGAGACTGGCGTGCAGAAGGACTGATACAGACAGCAGAGTTTGGAGACTTGTGTCCAGAATGAACCTTAACGAGAGCAGAATTTGGAGACTGCAGTATAGAAGGACTGTTACAGAGAGCAGAGGTTGGAGACTAGGGTACAGAAGGACTGTTGTAGAGAGCACAGTTTGGAGAATGGGATGCAAAAGGAATTTTGCAGAGAGCAGAGTTTGGCTACTGAGGTGCAATAAAACTGTAATAGAGAGCAGAGTTTGGAGACTGTGGTGCTGAAGGACTAATACAGACAGCAGAGGTTTGAGACTGGGGTGCAGAAGGACCGTTTCAGAGAGCAGAGGTTAGAGATTCGGGTGGGGAAGAAATGTTACAGAGAGCAGAGTTTGGAAACTGGAGTGCAGAATGATCTTACAGAGAGCAGAAGTTAGATACTTCGGTATAGAAAAACTGTTACAGAGATCAGAGGTTGGAGACTGGATGGAGAAGGAATTCTTCAGAGAGTAGAATTTGGAGACTTGGGTGCAGAAGGATTGTTGCAGGGAGTAAAGGTTGCATATGACGTGCTGAAGGACTCTTGCAGACAACAGAGTTTGGAGAATGGGGTGCAGAAGGACCATTGCAGAGAGCAGATGTTAGAGACTGAGGAGACTGAGGTGCAGACGAACTGTTGCACAGACCAGAGGTAGGATACTGGGGTGCAGAAGGACTGTTTCAGAGAGAAGAGTTTGGTGACTGGGTTCCAGAAGGATCTTACATAGAGCAGAAATTGGAGACGGAGGTGCAGAAGAAATGATATGCAGAGCAGAATTTGGAGACTGGGGTGCAGAAGGACCATTGCCGAGAACAGAGGTTGGAGACTGGCGTGCAGAAGGTCCGTTGGAAAGAGCAGAGATTGGAGACTGGGCGGAGAAGGAATGCTACAGAGAGCAGAGTTTGGAAACTTGGGTGCAGAAGGATCTTACAGAGACCAGAGTTTGGAGAATGAGGTGCAGAAGGACTGTTACAGAGAGCAGAGTTTGGAGACTGAGTCGCAAAAAAACTGTTACAGAAAGCAGAGTTTGTAGACTGTGGCGAACAAGGATCATTGCAGAGAGCAGAGTTTTCAGACTGAGGTGCAGAAGCACTGTTGCAGAGAGCAGATGTTGGAGACTGGTGTGCAAAAGGACTTTTGCAGAGAGCAGAGTTTGGAGACTAGGGTCTAAAACAATCGTTGCAGACAGCAGAGGTTAGAGACTGGGGTGCATTAGGACCATTGCAGATGTCAGAGTTTGGGAACTGAGGTGCAGAAGGATTGTTACAGAGAACAGAAGTTGGATCCTGGGGTGCAGAAAAACTTTTACAGAGAACAGAGTTTGGAGACTGCGGTGAAGAAGGCCTGTTACAGAGAGCAGAGTTTGGTGAAGGGATGCAGAACGACTGTTACAGAGGGCAGACATTGGAGACTGGGTTGCAGAAGGATCTTACAGAGAGCAGAGGTTGGAGACTGAGGTACAGAAGGACCGTTACAGAGAGTAGAGGTTGGATACTGAGGTGCAGAAGGACCATTGCAGAGAGTAGAGGTGGAGTCAGAGGTGCAGAAGGACTTTTACAGAGAGCAGAGATTGGAGACTGGGGTGCAGAAGGACTGTAGCAGATGACAGTTGTTGGAGACTGGGGTGAAGAAGGACTGTTGCAGGGAGCTGGTTTTAGAGACTTAGGTGCAGTAGGACTGTTGCAGAGAGAAGAATTTGGAAACTGAGGTGCAGAAGGACTGTTACAGAGAGCAGAGGTTAGAGACTGGGGTGTAGAAGGACTTATACATAAAGCAGAGGTTAAAGACTGGGGTGCAGAAGGACTGTTACATAGAGCAGAGGTTGGAGAATGTGGTTCAGGAGGACTGTTGCAGAGAACATAGTTTAAAAACTGTGGTGAATAAGAACTGTCACAGAGATTTGAGTTTGTAGACTGAGGTGCAGGAATAATGTTACAGAGAGCAAAGTTTGGAGAATGGGGTGCAGAATTACTGATACAGAAAGCAGAGGTTGGAGACTGGGGTGCAAAGGAATCATAACAGAGAACAGAGGTTGGAGACTGTGGTTCAGGAGGACAATTGCAGAGAACAGAGGTTAGGAAATGGGGTGCAGAAGGACTGTTACAGAGAGCAGAGTTTAGAGAATGGGGTGCAAATGTAGGGTTGCTGAGTTCAAAGGTTAAAGACAGAGGTGCAGAAAGACTGTTACAGAGAGCAGAGGTTGGAAACCGTGGTGCAGAAGGAATAATACAGAAAGCAGATGTTTGACACTGTGGTGCAGAAAGACCGTTACAGACAGCAGAGGTTGGAGACTACGGTGCAGAAGGACTGTTACAGAGGGCAGAGGTTTGAGACTGGGGAGTAATAGGACTGTTGCAGAGAACAGAGGTTGGAGACTGGGTTGCAGCAGGAGCGTTGAAGAATGAAGAGGTTGGAGACTGGGTTCGAGAAGGAATGTTAAAGAGAACAGAGTTTGAAAACTGGGGTGCAGAAGGACCTTACAGAGAACAGAGATTAGAGACTGGGGTGCAGAAAGAGTGTTAAAGAGAAAAGACATAGGAGACTGAGGTGCAAAAAGACTGTTACAAAGAATAGAGGTTGGAGATTGTGATGCAAATGGCCTGTTACAGAGAGCAGAGGTCAGAGACTAGGGTGCAGAAGAACTGTTACAGTGAGCAGAGTTTTTAGACAAGGTTGCACAAGGATCTTACAGAGATCAGAGATTAAAGACCGAGTTGCAGCAGGACTTTTACAGAGAGCAGAGGTTCAAGACTGGGGTGCAGAAGGCCTTTTACGAAGAGCAGAGTTTGGAGAATTCCTGCAGAATGACTTTACATATGCAGAGTTGAAAACTGGTTTGCATAAGGATCTTACAGAGAGCAGATATTAGAGACTGAGGTGCAGAAGGACTGTTACAGAGAGTAGAGGTTGGACACTGAGGTGCAGAAGGATCGTTGCAGAGAACAGAATTTTAAGACTGAGGTGCCGAAAGACTGTTGCAGAGAGCACATGTTGGAGACTGGGGTTCAGAAGGACTGTTGCAGAGAGCTGAGGTTGGAGACTGGGGTGCACAAGGATCGTTGTAGAGAGCAGAGTTTTGATACTGGGGTGCAGAAGGATTGTTATAGAGAACAGAATTTGGAGAATGGGGTGCAGAAGGGCTGTTACAGAGAGCAGAGTTTGGAGACTGGGTTGCAGAAGGATCTTACAGAGAGCACATGTTGGAGACTGATGTTCAGTAGGACTATTGCAGAGAGCAGAGGTTGAAGACTGGGGTGCAGAAGCACTGTTACACAGAGCAGAGGTTGAAGACTGGGTTGTAGAAGGACTTTTGCAGAGAGGAGAGGTTGAAGACTTAGGTTCAGAAAGACTGTTGCAGGGAGCAAAATTTGGAGACTTAGGTGCAGAAGGACTGTTACAGAGAGCAGAGTTTGGAGACTGAGATGCATAAGGACCTTTCAGAGAGCAGAGTTTTGAGACTAGGGTACAGATGGACTGTTGCAGAGAGCAGATGTTTTAGACTGTGGTTCAGAAGAACTGTAGAAGAGAGCAGAGGTTAGAGAATGGGGTGCAGAAGTAAGGTTGCAGAGAGCAGAGGTTGGAGAAAGAGGTGCAGAAAGACTATTACAGAGAGCAGAGGTTGTAAACAGTGGTGCAGAAGGACTGATACAGAATGCAGAGGTTTGAGATTGTGTTGCAGAAGGACTGTTACAGAGAGCAGAGGTTGAAGACTGTGGTACAGAAGGACTGTTACAGAGAGCAGAGGTTGGAGAATGGGGAGCAGAAGAACTGTTGCAGAGAACAGAGTTTGGAGACTGGGGTGCAGCAGGACCGGTGCAGAATCCAGAGGTTGGAGACTGTGGTGGAAAAGGAATGTTACAGAGAGTAGAGTTTCAAAACTGGGATGCAGAAGGATCTTACAGATAGTAGAGATTGTAGACCGAGGTGCAGCAAGACTGTTACAGAGAGAAGAGGTTGGAGAGTGGAGTGTAGAAGGATCGTTGCAGACAACAGAGTTTCCAGACTGAGGCGCAGAAGGACTGTTGCTGAGAGCAGATGTTGGATACTTGGGTGCAGAAGAACTGTTGCAGAGAGCAGATTCTGGAGACTGGGATGCAGAAGGATCATTGCAGAGAGCAGAGGTTGGACACTGGGGTGCAGAAGGACTGTTACACAAAGCAGAGGTTGGAGACTGGGGTGAAGAAGGACTTTTTAAGAGAGCAGATGTTGAAGACTTAGGTGCAGAAGGACTGTTGCAGAGAGCACATGTTGGAGACTGGGATGCAGAATGATTATTGCAGAGAGCAGAAGTTGGACACTGGGGTGCAGAAGGACTGTTACACAGAGTACAGGTTGGAGACTGGGGTGAAGAAGGACTGTTGCAGGGAGCAAGTGTTGGAGACTTGGGTGCAGAAGGACTGATACACAAAGCAGAATTTGGAGACTGGGGTGCAGAAGGACCGTTATAGAGGGCAGAGTTTGGAGACTGCAATACAGGAGGACTGTTACAGAGAGAAGAGATTAGAGATTGGGGTGGAGAAGAACTGTTTCAGAGTGCAGATGTTGGACACTGGGGTGCAGAAGAACTGTTGCAGAGAGCAGCAGTTGGAGACTGATGTGCAGAAAGAATGTTACAAAGAGCAAAGTTTGGAGACAGGGGTACAGAATTACTGATACAGAAAGCAGAGGTTGGAGACTGGGGTGCAGAAGGACCGTTACAGAGAGCAGAGGTTGGAGACTGAGGTTCAGAAGGACTGTTGCAGAGAGCAGAGATTAGATAATGGGGTGTAGAAGGACTGTTAAAGAGAGCAGAGTTTGGAGACTAGGGTACAGAAGGACCGGTGCAGAATCCAGAGGTTGGAGACTGTGGTGGAAAAGGAATGTTACAGAGAGCAGAGTTTGAAAACTGGAATGCAGAAGAATCTTACAGAGAGCAGAGTTTGTTGACAGGGGTGCAGAAGGACTGTTGAGAAGAGGAGACGTTAGAGACTGGGGTGCAGAAGGATCATTGCAGAGAGCAGAGGTTGGAGACTGAGGTGCATAAAGACTGTTACAGAAAGTAGAGGTTGGAAATTGGGGTGCAAAAGGCCTGTTACAGAAAGCAGAGGTTTAAATCTGGGGTGCAGAATAACTGTTACAGAGAGCAGATTTTTTAGAGAAGGTGGCAGAGGGATCTTACAGAGATCTTACAGAGAGCAAAGGTTGGAGTCTGGGGTGCAGAAGAATTGTTGCAGAGAGCAAAATTTTCAGACTGAGGTTAAGAAGGACGGTTGCAGAGAGCAGATTTTGGAGACTGGGGTGCAGAAAGATCGTTACAGAGAGCAGAAGTTGGAGACTGGGGTGCAGAACAACTGCTAAAGAGAGCAGAGGTTGGAGACTGCAGTGCAGAAGGCCTGTTACAGAGAGCAGAGTTCTGAGACTGGGGTGCAGAAGAACTTTTACAGAGAGAAGAGTTTTTTAGACTGGGTTTATAAGGATCTTACAGAGAGCAGAGGTTTGAGACTGAGGTGCAGAAGGACGGTTGCAGAGAGCAGATATTGGAGACTGCAGTACAGTAGGACTGTTGCAGATAGCTGAGGTTGGAGACTAGGGTACAGAAGGACTTTTTCAGAAAGAAAATGTTGGAGACTGTTGTTCAGAGGGACTGTTGCAGAGAGCAGAAGTTCGAGAATGGGGTACAGAAAGACTTTTGCAGACAGCAGAGTTTGGAGAGTGAGGTTCAGATGAACGGATAATGAAAGCAGAGTTTGGAGAGTGGCGTGCAAAAGGACCTTTACAGAGAGCAGAGTTTGGAGACTGTGGTACAGAAGGACTATTACAGAGAGCAGAGTTTGGAGACAGGGAGCAGAAGGACTGTTGCGGCGTACAGAGGTAGGAGACTGAGTTTCAAAAGGATCGTTGAAGAGAACAGAAGTTGGAGACTAGGGTGAAGAAGGATTGTTGCAGTCAGCAGAGTTTCCAGACTCAGATGCAGAATGACAGTTAGACAGAGCAGAGGTTGAAGAATAAGGTGAAGAAGGACAGTTACAGAGAGCAGATGTGGGAGACATGGGTGCAGGACTGATACAGAGCAGAAGTTGGAGACTGAGGTTAAGAAGAACTGTTTCAGAGAGCAGAGGATGGAGACTTGGGTGTAGAAGGATTATTGCAGAGAGCAAGTTTTCAGACTCAGGTACAGAAGAACTGTTGAAGAGAGCAGATGTTGGAGACTGGGGTGCAAAGGACTGTTGCAGCGAGCAGAGGTTGGAGACTGGGGTGCAGATGGATCGTTGCAGAGAGCAGAGGTTGGAGACTGGGGTGCAGAAGGCCTTTTACAGAGAGCAGAGTTTGGAGACTGAGGTGCATTAGGACTGTTACAGAGAGCAGAGATTGGAGACTGGGGTGCAGAAGAATTGTTGCAGAGCAGAATATGGAGACTAGGGTGTAGAAGGACTATTACAAAGAGCAGAGGTTATAGACTGAGGTGCAGAAGAATCATACAGAAAGCAGAGTTTAGAGTTTATAAAGACTAGTTTATAAAGCAGTTTATAAAGACTAGGGTGTAGAAGGACTGTTCCAGAGAGCAGAGGTTGGAGATTGGGGTGCAGAAGGACTGTTGCAGAGATCAGAGGAGGGAGACTGGGTTTGAGAGGGACAGTTGCAGAGAGCAGATGTTGGAGACTGGGGTGCATATGGACCATTGCAGACAGCAGAGGCTGGAGACTGAAGTGCAGAAGGACTGATACAGACAACAGAGTTTCGAGAATGTGGTGCAGAAAAACTGATACAGAAAGCAGAGGTTGGAGAATGTGGTACAGACGGACCCTAAAGAGAAAAGAGGTTGGAGACTGGGGTAGAGAAGGACTGTTACAGAGAGCAGAGTTTGGAGACAGGTGTGCAAAATTATCTTACAGAGAGCATATGTTGTAGACTGGGGTGCAGAAGGACTCTCACAGAGCAGATTATGGAGACAAGGGTGTAGAAGGACTGTTACAGAGAGCAGAGGTTGTAGACTGGGGTTCCGAAGATTCATACAGAGAGCAGAGTTTGGAGACTGAGGTGCAGAAGGACTGTTGCAGAGAGCAGAGATTGGAGACTTGGGTGCAGAAGAACTGATACAGAGGGCAGAGTTGGGAGACTGGTGTGCAGAAGCATCTTACAGCGAGCGAAGTATGGAGACTGAGGTGCAGAAAGACTGTTGCAGAGAGCAGAGTTTGGAGACTGGGGTGCAGAAGGATTATTAAAGAGAGCAGAGTTTGGAGACTTGGGTGCAGAAGGCCTGTTACAGAGAGAAGAGGTTGGAGACTGCAGTGCAGAAGGCCTTGACAGAGAGCAGGGATTGGAGACTGAGGTGCAGAAGGACAGTTTCAGAGAACAGAAGTTGGAGACTGGGGTGCATAAAGACCGTTGCTGAGAGAAGAGTTTGGAGACTGATGTGCAGAAAGACTTTTACAGAGAGCAAAGGTAGGAGACTGGGGTGCAAAATGAATGTTGCAGAGAGCAGAGGTTGGAGACTGGGGTGCAGAAGGACTGTTAAAGAAATCAGAGGTTAGAGACTGAGGTGCAGAAAGACTGTTAAAGAGAGCAGAGCTTGGAGAGTGGGTTCAGAAAAACTTATTGAGAAAGCAGATGTTGGAGACTGGGGTGCAGAAGGATGGATAAAGTGAGCAGAGGTTGGAGACTCTGGTACAGAAGGACTGCTACAGAGTGCAGAGGTTTGAGAATGGGTTGCAAAATGACTGTTGCAGAGAACAGAGGTTGGAGACTGGGTGCAGAAGCACCTTTGCAGAGAGCAGAGGTTTGAGACTGAGGTGCAGAATTATTGTTACAGAGAGAAGAGTTTAGAGACTGGGGTGCAGGACTGATACAGAAAGAAGATGTTTGAGAATGGGGTGCAGAATTATTGTTGCAGACAGAAGAGGTTGGAGACTGAGTTTCAGAAAGACTGTTGCAGAGAGCAGAATTTGGATACTTAGGTGCAGAAGGACTGTTACAGAGAGCAGAGGTTGGAGACTAAGATTCAGAAAGACTGTTGCAGAGGACAGAGGTTGAAGACTATGGTGCAGAAGGATAGTGGAAGAGAGCAGAATTTTCACTTGAGGTGCAGAAGGACCAATGCAGAGAGCAGATGTTGGAGACTGGGGTGCAGAAGGACTGTTGCAGAGAGCAGAGGTTGGAGATTCTTGTGCAGAAGGACTGTTCCAGAGAGGAGATGTTGGAGACTGGGGTGCAGAATGCCTGTTACAGAGAGCAGAGTTTCAGAAGAGGTGCATAAGGACTGTTACAGAGAGTAGAGTTTGGAAACTGAGGTGCAGATGGACAATTGCAGAGAAAAGAGGTTGAAGACTGAGGTGCAGAAGGACTGTTAGAGAGAGCAGAGGTTTGAGACTGAGGTGCAGAAAGACTGATACAGAAAGCAGAGTTTAGAGACTGGGGTGCAGAAGGACCATTACAGAGAGCAGAGGTTGGGGACTGCGGTGCAGAAGAACAATTACAGAGAGCAGAGGTTGGAGACTGGGGTGCAGAAGGACTGTTTTAGAGAGTAGTCGTAGGAGACTGGGGTGCAGAAGGATTGTTGCGGAGAGCAGAGGTTGGAGACTGAGGTGCAGAAGGAGTGTTACAGAGAGCAGAGGTTGGAGCCTGGGGTGCAGAAGCACTGTTGCAGAGAACAGAGTTTGGCGACTGAGGTGCACAAGGACCATTGAAGATAGCAGAGGATGGAGACTGGGGTGCAGAAAGATCTTACAGAGAGCAGAGGTTGGAGACTGAAGTGCAGAAAGACTGTTTTAGAGAGCAGACCTAGGAGACTGTGGTGCAGAAGGATTGTTGCAGAGAGCAGAGTTTGGAGACTGAGGTGCACGACTGGTAAGAAAGCAGAGGTTGGAGACTGGGGTGCCGAAGGACCGTTAAAGAGAGCTGAGATTGGAGACTGGGGAGCAGAAGAAATGTTACTGAGAGTAGAGTTTGGACACTGGGGTAAAGAAGCGTATTACAGCGAGTAGAGTTTGTAGAGTGGGGTGAAGAAGGACCTTTGCAGAGAGCAGAATTTGGAGACTGGGGTGCAGAAGGATTGTTACAGAGAACAGAGATTTGATATTGAGGTGCAGAAGAACTGTTGCATAGAGCTGAATTTGGAGATTTGGGTGCAGAAGGACTATTGGAGAGAGCAGAAGTTGGAGACTGAGGTGCAGAAAAACTGTTACAGAGAGCAGAAGATTGAGACAGGGGTGCAGAAGGAATGATACAGAAAGCAGACTTTGGAGACTGGGGTACAGGAGGACCATTACAGAGAGAAGAGGTTGGAGACTGGGGTGCAGAAGGACTGTTGCAGAGATTAGATTATGAAGACTGGGGTTCAGTAGGACTGTATCAGAGAGCAGACATTGGAGACTGTGGTTCAGAAGGACTGATACAGAAATCAGTGTTTGGAGACTGGGGTGCAGAAGGACCGTTACAGGGAGCAGAGTTTAGAGACCGCGGTACACATGGACTGTTACTGAGAGCAGAGTTCAGAGACGGGGTTGCAGAAAGATCTTACAGAGAGCAGAGGTTGGAGACTAGGGTGCAGAAGGTCTGTTGCAGAGAGCAGACGTTGGGGACTGGGGTGGAGAAGAATCCTTTCAGAGAGCAGAGGTTGGCAACTGGGGTGAAGAAGGACTGTTTCAGAGAGCAGAGGTTCTAGACTGAGGTGAAGGGCTGCTACAGAAAGCAGAGTTTGGAGACTGGGATGCAGAAATACTGTTGCAGTAAGCAGAGGTTAGAGACTTAGTTGGAGAAGGAATGTTACAGAGAGCAGAGTTTGTAAACTGGGGTGTGGAAAGACCATTACAGAGAGCAGAGTTTTGAGACTGCAGTACAGAAGGACTGTTACACAGAGCAGATGTTGGAGACTGTGGTGCAGAAGGACTGTTGCAGAGCATATGTTTGATACTGGGGTGCACAAGGACTGTTGCAGAGAGCAGAGGTTGGAGATTGTGGTGCAGAGAGACTTAGACAGAAAGCAGATTTTGGAGACTGGGGTGCAGAAGGAGCATTACAGAGAGCAGAGGTTAGAGACTGCGGTACAGAAGAACTGTTTTAGAGAACAAGGTTGGAGACTGGGGTGCATAAGGACCATTGCAGAGGGCAGACGTTGGAGAATGCTGTGCAGAAGGAATGTTACAGAGAGAAGAGTGTGGAAACTGGGGTGCAGAAGAATCTTAAAGAGAGTAATGTTTGAAGACTTGGGTGCAGAACGATTGTTACAGAGAGCAGACGTTGGAGCCTGGGGTGCAGAAGGATCGTTGCAGAGAGTAGATTATGGAGACTGTGGTATTGAAGGACTGTTCTAGAGAGCAGACGTTGGAGACTGGAGTGCAGGAGGACTGTTGCAGAGAGTAGTTGTTGAAGACTGAGGTGCAGAAAAACTTATACTGAGAGCAGTGTTTGGAGACTGGGGTGCCGAAGGACTAATACTGAGAGCTGAGTTTGGTGACTGGGGACCAGAACGATCTTACAGAGAGGAAATTTTTGAGACTGGGGTGCAGAAAGATTGTTGCAGAGAGCAGACTTTGGCGACTGGGGTGCAGAAGGATTGTTGCAGAGAGTAGATTATGGAGACTGGTGTATAGAAGGACTGTTCTAGAGAGCAGAGTTTGGAGACTGGGGTGAATAAGGACTGTTGCAGAGAGCAGTTGTTGAAGACTGAGGTGTAGAAAAACTGTTACAGAGATCAGTGTTTAGAGACTAAGGTGCAGAAGGACTGTCACAGAGAGGAGAGGTTGGAGAGTGGGTGCAGAAGGACTGTGCATAGTGCAGTGTTTTGAGACTGGGGTGCAGAAAGAGTGTTACAGAGAATAGAGTTTAGAGACTGCTCTACAGAAGAACTGTTAAAGAGATCAGAGGTATGAGACAGGTGTGCAGAAGGATCTTACAGAGAGCAGAGGTTGGTGACTAAGGTGCCGAAGGACTGTCAGAGACAGCAGAGGTTGGAAACTGGGGTCCAGAAGGATTCTGTCGGAAAGCAGAGTTTTCAGAATGAGGTTTAGAAAAACTGTTGCAGAGAGCAGATGTAGGGGACTGGGGTGCAGAAGAACTGTTGCAGAGAGCAGAGGTTGGAGACTTGAGTGTATAAGGATCGTTGTAGAGAACATAGGGTGCAGACTGGGGTGCCAAAGGAGGTTTACAGCCTGCAGAATTTTGAGACTGGGGTGCAGAAGGACTGTTATAGAAAGCAGAATTTGAGACTGGTTTTTAGAAGGATCTTACAGAGAGCAGACGTTGGCGACTGAGGTGCAGAAGGACTGTTACAGAGAGTAGATGTTGAAGACTGAGGTGCAGAAAGACCTTTGCAAAGAGAAGAGGTTGTAGACTGAGGTGCAGAATGGCTGTTGCAGAGTGCAGAGGTTAGAGACTTGGGTGTAAGACTGTTATAGAGAGGAGAGGTTGAAGTTTTGTGTTCCGAAAAACTGTTGCAGCTATCAGACGTTAGAGACTGAAATGCAGAAGGACAGTTACAGAGCACAGGTTGGAGAATGAGTGCAGAATGACTGATAGAGAAAGCAGAGGTTCGAGAGTGGGGTGCAGAAAGACCGTTACAGAGAGAAGAGTTTGGAAACTGCAGTACAAAATTATTGTTACAGAGAGCATAGGTTCGAGACTTGGGTGGAGAAGGACTGTTGTAGAGAGCAGATGTTGGAGACTGGAGTGCAGAAGAACTGTTGCAGAGAGTAGAGGTTGGAGACTGGGTTCAGTAGGACAATTGCAGAGTGCAGAGTTTGCAGACTGTGGTTGAGAATGACTGTTACAGAGCAGAGTTTGGAGACTGTGGTGCAGAAGGCCTGTTACAGACAGCAGAGTTTGGAGACTGGGGTGCAGAAGAAGTGTTGTAGAGAACAGAAGTTTAAGACTGGGGTGCAGAAGGATCGTTGCAGAAACCAGAGGTTGGAGACTAGGGTGCAGAAGGACTGATACAGAAAGCAGAGTTCGGAGACTGGGGTGCAGAATGCCTGTTACAGAAAGCAGAGTTTGGAGACTGGGGTGCAGACAGATTGGTACAGAGAGCAGAGTTTGAATTCTGGGTTGCAGAAAAATATTAAGGAGAGCAAAAGTTGGAGACTGAGGTGCAGAAGCACTGTTACAGAGAGAAGAGGTTGGGGACTGAAGTGCAGAAAGACCGTTGCAGAGAGCAGACATTGGAGACCGAGTTGCAGAAAGATTGTTACAGAGAGCAGAGGTTGGACACTGGGGTGCAGAAGGACTGATACAGAAAGAAGATGTTGGAGACTCGGGTGCTGAAGGACCCTTACAGAGAGCAGAGGTTGGAGACTGAGGTGCAGAAGAACTGTTGAAGAGAACAGAGGTTGGAGACTGGGGTGCAGAAGCATCGTTGTGGCGAGCAGAGTATCGAGACTGGGGGGTAGAAGGACTGTTGCAGAGAGCAGAAGTTGTAGACTGGGTGCAGAAGGACTGTTACAGAGAGCAGACGTTGGAGACTGGGGTGCAGAAGGATTGTTGCAGAGAGCAGATTTTGGAGACTGGGGTGCAGAAGGATCGTTATAGAGAGCAGAGATTGGAGACTGTGGTGCAGAAGGACTTTTACAGAAAGCACAGGTTGCAGACTTGTGTGCAGTAGGACTTTTACAGAGAGCACAGGTTGGAGACTCATGTGCAGAAAATCTATTGCACCGAGCAAATTTTGGAGACTGGATTGCAGAAGAAGTGTTGCAGAGAGCAAAGATTGGAAATTCAAAAATGCAGAAGGACGCTTACAGAGAGCCAGAGTTTTGAGACTGCTTTACATAAGACTTTTACAGAGAGCAGAAGTTAAAGACAGGTGTGGAGAAGGATCTTACAGACAGCATAGGTTTGAGACTGGGGTGCAGAAGGACTGGTGCAGAGAGCAGTGGTTAGAGACCGGGGTGCAGAAGGATAGTTGAAGAGAGAAGAGTTTGGAGACTGGCGTCTAAAGGCCTGTTATAGACAGAATAGGTTGGAGATTAAGGTGCAGAAGGCCTGTTACAGAGAGCAGTGCTTGGAGAATGGTGTGCAGAAGGATAATTACAGAGAGCAGAGTTTAGAGAGTGGGTGGCAAAAGGATCTTACAGAGACAAAAGTTTGGAGACTGAGGTACATAAAGACTGTTACACAGAGAAGAGTTTTGAGACTGAGATGCAGAAGGATCATTCCAGAGAGAAGAGTTTTCAGACTGAGGTGAAGAAGGACTGTTACTGAGAGCAGAGGTTGGAGACTAGAGTGGAGAAAGACTGCTGAGGAAAGTAGAGGTTGGAGACTGAGGTGCAGAAGGACTGTTACAGAGAGCAGATGTTGGAGACTGGGCTGCAGAAGGACTGATACAGAAAGCAGACTTTTGGTGACTGTGGTGCAGAAGGACTGTTGCAAAGAGCAAAGTTTAGAGACAGGGTGCAGAAGGACTATTGCACAGAGCAGAGGTTGCAGACTGAGGTGCAGAAAGACTGTTAAATAGAGCAGAGTTTGGAGAATGTGGTGCAAAAAGACTGATACAGAAAGCAGTGGTTGGACACTGGGTGCAGAAGGACCCTTACAGAGAACAGAGGTTGGAGACTGCGGTACAGAAGGACTGTTACAGAAGCAGAGTTTGGAGACTGGGGCGCAGAATAACTGTTGTAGAAAACAGAGGTTAGAGGCTGGGGTGCAGAAGGACCATTGAAGAAAGCAGAGGTTGGAGACTGGGTTTCAGAAGAATCTTACAGGGAGCAGAATTTGGACACTGAGGTGCAGAAGGGCTGTTGCAGAGAGCAGAGTTTGGAGATAGGGCGCAGAAAGACTTTTGCAGAGAGCAAAAATTGTAGTCTGAGTTTCAGAAGGACTGTTACAGAAAGCAGAGTTTAGAGACCAGGGTGCAGAAGGACTAAAACAGAAAGCAGAGTTTGGAGACTGGTGTCCAGAAGGACCATTACAGAGAGAAGAAGTTGGAGACTGTAGTACAGAAGGACTGTAACAGAGAGCAGAGGTTTGAGACTGGGGTGCCAAAGTACTGTTGCAGAGAGTAGATGGTGGAGACTGAGGTGCAGAAGGACTATTACAGAGAGCACAGGTTGGAGACCTGAGTGCACAAGACTGATAGAGAAAGCAGAGGTTGGAGAGTGGGGTTCAGAAGGACCTTAACAGAGAGAAGAGTTTTGAAACTGCAGTACAGAAGAAATGTTAAAGAGAGCAGATGATGGAGACTGGGGTGGAGAAGGACTGTTGCAGAGAGCAGAGGTTTAATACTGGTGTTTAGAAGGACTGATGCAGAGAGCAGAGTTTGAAGAGTGAGGTGCAGAAGGACTGTTACAGAACGCAGAGTTTGGACACTGTGGTGCAGAAGGACTGACACAGAAAGCAGAGGTTGGAGACTGGGGTGCATAAGGACCCTTACAGAGAACAGAGGTTGAAGACTGCGGTACAGAAGAACTGTTGTAGAGAACAAGGTTGGAGACTGGGGTGCAGAGGGACCATTGCAGAATGCTGACGTTGGAAAGTGGGGTGCAGAAGGAATGTTACAGAGAGCAGAGTTTGGAAACTAAGGTGTAGAAAAATCTTACAGAGAGGGAAGTTTGGAGACTGGGGGGCAGAAGGGATTGTTGCAGAGAGCAGACGTTGGAGACTGGGGTGCAGAAGGATCATTGCAGAGAGTAAATTATGGAGACTGCGGTATAGAAGGACTGTTCTAAAGAGCAGAGGTTGGAGACTGGGGTGCAGAAGGACTGTTGCAGAGAGTGGTTGTTTAAGACTGAGGTGCAGAAAAACTGTTACAGGGAGCAGTGTTTGGAGACTGGGGTGCAAAAGGACTGATACTGAGTGTAGAGTTTGGAGACTGGGGAGCAGAAGGATCTACAGAGAGGAAAGTTTGGAGACTGGGGTGCAGAAGGATTGTTGCAGAGAGCAGACGTTGGAGATTGGGTTGCAGAAGGCCTGTTGCAGAGGAGCAGTTGTTGAAGACTGAGGTTCAGAAAAACTGTTACAGAGACCAGTGTTTGGAGACTGAGGTGCAGAAGGACTGATGAAGAGAGCAGAGGTTGGAGACTGGGTGCAGAAGGACTGTGCAGAGTGCAGTGTTTCCAGACTGGGGTGCAGAACACTGTTGCAGAGGTTGGAGACTGCGGGGAAAGACTGTTACAGAGAGCAGAGGTTGAATCCTGGGGTGAAGAACGACAGATACAGAAAGCAGAGTTTGGAGACTGGGGTGCAGAAGGACCGTTACAGAGAATAGAGTTTGGAGACTGTGGTACAGACGTACTGTTGTAGAGAGCAGAGGTTGGAGACTGGGGTGCAATAAGACTGTTGCAGAGAGCAGAGGTTGGAGAATGGGGTGCAGAAAAATCATTGCAGAGAGAAGAGGTTGGAGACTGAGGTGCAGAATACCTGTTACACAGAGAAGAGATTGGAAACTGGGGAGCAGAAGGCCTGTAACATAGAGCAGCGTTTGGAGACTGGGTGGCATAAGGATCTTACAGAGAGCAGAGGTTGGTGACTCAGGTTCTGAAGGACTGTCAGAGAGAGCAGAGGTTGTAGACTTTGGTCCACAATGATCGTTGCAGAGAGCTGAGTTTTCAGAATGAGGTTTAGAAAAACTGTTGCAGAGAGCAGATGTTGGAGACTGTTGTGCAGAAGAACTGTTGTAGAGAGCAGAGTTTGGAGACATGGGTATAAAAATCGTTGCAGAGAGCAGAGGGTGGAAACTGGGGTGCCGAAGAACTGTTACAGAGAGCATATTTTGAAGACTGGGGTGCAGAAAGACTGTTACAGAGAGAAGATATTGAAGACTGAGGTGCAGAAAGAACTTTGCAAAGAGAAGAGGTTGGAGACTGAGGTGCAGAAGGACTGTTGCAGAGTGTACAGGTTAAAGACTTGGGTGTAGAAGGACTTTTGCAGAGACCAGAGGTTGGAGACTGGGGTGCAGAAGGATTCTAACATAGAGCATAGGTTGGAGACTGAGGTGCACAAGGTTAGATACAGAGAACAGAGGTTAAAGATTGGGGTTAAGACAGACTGATACAGAAAGCAGAGGTTGAAGGCTGGGGTGTAGAAGGACCCTTACAAATAGCACAGTTTAACGACTGCGGTACAGAAGGACTGTTACAGAGAGCAGATCTTGGAGTCTGGGGAGCAGAAGTACTGTTTCAGAGCACAGAGGTTGGAAACTGGGGTGGAGAAATAATGTTACAAAAAGCAGAGTCTGGAAACTGGAGTGCAGAAGGATATTACAGGGAGCAGAGGTTGGAGACTGTGGTGCAGAAGGACTGTTGCAGAGAGCAGACGTTGGAGAAAGGGGTCCAGAAGGATCGTTGCACAGAGCAGAGTTTGGAGACTGGGGTGTAGAAGTACTGTTGCAGAGAGCAGAGTTTGATGACTGGGGTGAAAAAGGACAGTTACAGAGAGAAGAGGTTGGAGACTGGGGTTCAGATGGATCTTACAGAGAGCAGAGTTTGGAGACTGGGGTGCAAAGGACTGTTGCAGAGAGCAGATGTTGGAGACTGGGGTGGAGAAGAATTGTTGAAGAGAGAAGTGGTTGGAGACTGGAGTGCAGAAGTCCTGTTACAGAGAGCAGAGTTTAAAGACTGTTGTGCAGAATGACTGTTACAGAGTGCAGAGTTTAAACACTGGGTTGATGAAGGGTCTTACAGAGAGCAGAGTTTGGAGACTGAGGTGTAGAAGGACTGTTACAGAGAGCAGAGGTAGGAGACTGGGGTGCAGAAGGTCGTTGCAGAGAGCAGCGTTTTCAGACTGAGGTGCAGAATTGTTGCAGAGAGCAGATGTTGGAGACTGGGCTTCAGAAGGACTGTTGCAGAGTGCATATGTTGGTAACTTGGGTGCAGAAGGACTGTTTTAGAGAGCAGAGGTTGGAGACTGGGGTGCAGAGGACTGTTGCAGAGAGCAGAGTTTGGAGACTGAGGTGTGGAAGGCCTGTAACAGAGAGCAGAGTTTTGAGACTAAGATGCAGAAGGACTGTTACAGAGAGCAGAGGTTGGAGACTGGGGTGCAGAGGACTGTTGCAGAGAGTAGAGTTTGGAGACTGATGTGTGGAAGGCCTATAACAGAGAGCAGAGTTTGGAGACTAAGATGCAGAAGAACTGTTACAGAGAGCAGAGGTTGGATACAGGGGTGCAGAAGAATCTTACAGAGAGCAGAATTTGGAGACTGAGGTGCAGAAAGACTGTTGCAGAGTGTACAGGTTAAAGACTTGGGTGTAGAAGGACTTTTGCAGAAACCAGAGGTTGGAGATTGGGGTGCCAAAAGACTGTTGCAGAGAGCAGACGTTGGAGACTGAGGTACAGAAGGACTGTTACAGAGAGCAGAGCTTGGAGACTTGAGGGCAGAAGGACTGATAGAGAAAGCAGAGGTTGGAGAGTGGGGTCCAGAAGGACCATTACAGAGAGAAGAGTTTGAAAACTGAAGTACAGAAGGACTGTTACAGAGAGCAGAGTTTGGAGACTTTTGTACAGAAGGACTGTTACAGAGTGCAAAGTTTAAAGACTGGGTTGTAGAAGGATCTTACAGAGAGCAGAGTTGGGAGAATGAAGTGCAGAAGGACTGTTACAGAGAGCAGAAATAGGATACTGGCGTGCAGAAAGGTTGTTTAAGGGAGCAGAGTTTTCCGACTGAGGTTCAGAAGGACTGTTGCAGAGAGCAGGTTTCGAGACTGGGGCAGAAGGACTGTTGCAGAGAGGAGAGTTTGGAGCCTGGGGTGCAGAAAGACTGTTATAGAGAGCAGAATTTGGAGACTGGGTTGCTGAAGGATCTTACAGAGAGCAGAGGTTGGAGACTGAGGTTCAGGTGGACTGTTGCAGAGAGTAGTGGTTTGAGACTGGGGTGCAGAAGGATCGTGCAGAGAGCCAAGGTTTCAGACTTTGGTCAAGAAGGACGGTTACAAAGAGCAGACGTTGGAAACTGAGATTTAGAAGGACTGTTACACATAGGAGAGTTTGGAGACTCAGGTGCAGAAGGACTGTTACAGGAAGCAGAGTTTGGAAACTGGGGTGCAGAAAGACTGTTACCGAGAACAGAGGTTGGAGACTGGGGTGCAAAAGGATTCTTACATAGAGCATAGGTTGGAGACTGAGGTACACAAGGTTAGATACAGAGAACTGAGGTTAGAGACTGGGGTTAAGACAGACTGATACAAAAAGCAGAGGTTGGAGACTAGGGTGTAGAAGGACCCTTACAAATAGCACAGGTTAGCGACTGCGGTATAGAAGGACTGTTACAGAGAGCAGATCTTGAAATCTGGGGAGCAGAAGTATTGTTTCAGAGCACAGAGGTTGGGAACTGGGGAGGAGAAATAATGTTACAAAAAGCGGAGTCTGGAAACTGGAGTGCAGAATGATATTACAGAGAGCAGAGGTTGGAGACAGGGGTGGAGAAGTACTGTTGCAGAGAGCAGATATTGGAGACTGGGGTTAAGAAGGACTGTTCCAGAGAGCAGAGTTTCATGACTGGGGTGAAGATGGACAGTTACAGAGAGCAGAGATTGGAGACTGGGGTTCAGATGGATCTTACAGAGAGCAGAGTTTAGAGACTGGGGAGCAAAGGACTGTTGCAGAGAGCAGATGTTGGAGACTGGGGTGGAGAAGAATCGTTGAAGAGAGAAGTGGTTAGAGACTGGAGTGCAGAAGTCCTGTTACAGAGAGCAGAGTTTAAAGACTGTTGTGCAGAATGACTGTTACAGAGTGCAGAGTTTAAACACTGGGTTGATGAAGGTTCTTACAGAGAGCAGAGTTTGGAGACTGAGGTGTAGAAGGACTGTTACAGAGAGCAGAGGTAGGAGACTGGGGTGCAGAAGGTCGTTGCAGGGAGCAGCGTTTTCAGACTGAGGTGCAGAATTGTTGCAGAGAGCAGATGTTGGAGACTGGGCTTCAGAAGGACTGTTGCAGAGTGCATATGTTGGTAACTTGGGTGCAGAAGGACTGTTTTAGAGAGCAGAGGTTGGAGACTGGGGTGCAGAGGACTGTTGCAGAGAGCAGAGTTTGGAGACTGAGGTGTGGAAGGCCTGTAACAGAGAGCAGAGTTTTGAGACTAAGATGCAGAAGGACTGTTACAGAGAGCAGAGGTTGGATACAGGGGTGCAGAAGGATCTCACAGAGAGCAGAATTTGGAGACTGAGGTGCAGAAGCACTGTTGCAGAGATCAGAGGTTGGAGACTGGGGTGCACTAGGATTATTGCAGAGAGCAAGGTTGGAGACTGGGGTGCAGAACGATCGTTGTAGAGAGCAGATTTTGAAGACTGGGGTGCCGAGGCCTGCTACAGAGAATAGAGATTGGAGACTAGCCTGCAGAAGGCCTTTTACAGAGAGGAGGGGTGGGAGACTTAGGTGCAGAAGTCCTGTTACATAGAGTAGATGTTGGAGACTGGGGTGAAGAAGAATCATACAGAGAGTAGAGGTTTCAGGCTGAGGTGCAGAAGGACTATTGTAGAGATCAGAGGTTGGAGACTGTTGTGCAGTAGGATCATTACAGAGAGCAGAGTCCTGATGTTGTAGACTGGGGTGCAGAAGGTTCGTTGCAGAGAGCAGAGTTGGGAAACTGGCGTGCCAAAGGCCTGTTACAGAGAGAAAAGTTTGGAGACTGGGGTGCAGAAGGACTGTTATAGAGAGCAGTGTTTGGAGACTAGGTTGCTGAAGGATCTTTCAGAGAGCAGAGGTTGGAGACTGGGGTGCAGAAGGATTGTGCAGAGAGCAGAGGTTTCAGATTGAGTTGCACAAGAGTAGACGTTGGATACTTAGGTGTAGAAGGACTGTTACAAAGAGGACAGTTTGGAGACTAAGGTGCAGAAGGACTGTTACAGGAAGCATAGTTTGGAAATTGGGGTGCAGAACGACCGTTACAGAGAGCAGAGGTTGGAGACTGCGGTATAGGATTGTTACCAAGAGCAGAGGTTAAAGACTGCGGTGCAGAAGGACTCTTACATAGAACAGAGGATGAAAACTGAGGTGCAGAAGGATAGATACAGAGAACAGAGGTTGGAGACTGGGGTTCAGACAGACTGTTACAGAAAGCAGAGTTTGGAGACTGGGAGTTAGAAGGACCTTTACAAAGAGGAGAGGTTGGAGACTGCGGTACAGAAGGACTGTTACAGAGAGAAGATTTCGGAGTCTTGGGAGAAGAGGACTGTTGCTGAGGACAGACGTTGTTGACTGTGGTGGAGAAGCAATGTTACAGAGAGCAGAGTTTTGAAACTGGAGTGCAGAAGGATCTTACAAAGAGCAGAGGTTGGAGACTGTGGTGCAGAAGGACTGTTACAGAGTGCAGACGTTGGAGACTGGGGTCCAGGAGGATCCTTGCAGAGAGCTGAGTTTGGAGACTGGGGTTCAGAAGGACTGTTGCCGAGAGCAGATGTTGGAGGGTGAGTGCAGAAAGACTTTTGCCGAGAGCAGATTTTAGAAACTGGGGTGCAGAAGGACTGTTACACAGAGCAAAGGTTGGATAGTGAGGTGCAGTAGGACTGTGACAGAGAGCAGAAGTTAGATACGTGGGGCAGAAGTACCCTTACAGAGAGCAGAGGTTGGAGACTGGGGTTCAGATGGATTTAACAGAGAGTAGAGTTTGGAGACTGGGGTTCTAAAAGACTGTTACAGAGTGCAAAGTTAAAAGACTGGGTTGCAGAGAGCAGAGTTGAGAGACTGAGGTGCAGAAGGACAGTTACAGAGAGCAGAGGTAGAAGACTGGGGTGCAGAAGTGTCATTGCAGAGAGCAGAGTTTTCAGTCTGAGGTGCAGAAGAAGTGCAGCAGAGAGCAGATGTTGGAGACTGGGGTTCAGAAGAACTGTTGCAGAAAGCAGATGTTTGTAACTAGGGTGCAGAAGGACTGTTGTAGAAAGAAGAGGTTAGAGACTGGGGTGCAGAAAAACTGTTGCGGAGAGCACATGTTGGAGACTGAGGTGCAGAATAATTGTTACAGAGAGCAGAGTTTTGAGACTAGGGTGCAGAAGGATCTTACAGAGAGCAGAGGTTGGAGACTCATGTGCAGCAGTACCATTGCAGAAAGCAGAGGTTGGAGACTGGGGTAGAGATGGAATGTTCCTGGGAGCAGAGTTTTAAAACTGTGGTGCAGAAAGATATTACATAGAGCAGAGGTTGAAGACAGGGGTGCAGAAAAACTGTTGCATAGAGCAGATGTTGGAGACTGGGGTGCAGAAGGATCATTGCAGAGAGCAGAAGATGGAGACTAGGGTGCAGAAGTTTTGTTGCAGAGAGCAGACGTTGCAGACTGGGGTAAAGAAGGATCGTTGCAGACAGCAGAGGTTAGAGACTGGGGAGCAGAAGGACTGTTACAGAGAGTAGAGTTTGGATACTGAGGTGCAGATGAATCGTTGCTTAGAGCAGAGATTGGAGACTGAGGTGCAAAAGGACTGTTGAAGAGAGCAGAGGTTGGAGACTGAGGTGCAAAAGGACTGTTACAGAGAGTAGAGGTTGGAGATTGTCGTGCAAAAGGCCTGTTGCAGAGAGCAGAGGTCAGAGACTAGGGTGCAGAAGAACTGTTACAGTGAGCAGAGTTTTTAGACAAGGTTGCACAAGGATCTTACAGAGAGCAGAGGTTGTAGACAAAGGTGCAGCAGGACTGTTACAGAGAGCAGAGTTTGGTGACTAGGGTGCAGAAAAATCGTTGAAGAGAACAGAGTTTTCAGACTGAGGTGCAGACGAACTTTTGCAGAGAGCACATGTTGGAGACTGAGGTGCAGAAGGACTGTTGCAGAGAGCAGAGGTTGGAGACTGGAATGCAGAAGGACTGTTACAGAGAGCAAGGTTGGAGACTGAGGTGCAGAAAGACTGTTACAAAGAGCAGAGTTTGAAGACTAAGGAGCTGAAGAACTGGTAAAGATATCAGAGGTTGGAGACTGGGGTGCAGAAGGATCGTTATAGAGAACCGAGGTCGGAGACAGGGGTGCAGAAAGCCTCTTACGAAGAGCAGACTTTGGAGAAGGGGTGCATTAGTACTTTTACAGAGAGTAGAGCCCGAGGTGCAGAAGGACAATTGCAGAGAGCAGAGGTTGGAGACAGGGTTGCAGAAAGATCTTACAGAGAGCAGAGTTTAGAGACTATGGTACAGCAGGACTGTTACAGAGAACAGAGGTTGGAGACTGGGGTGCAGAAGGATCATTGCAGAAAACAGAGTTTTCAGACTGAGGTGCAGACGGACTTTTTCAGAGAGCAGATATTGTAGACTGGGGTGCAGAAGGACTGTTGTAGAGAGCATAGGATGGAGACTAGGATGCAGAAGTATCTTTGTAGCGAGCAGAGTTTTGAGACCAGCGTCCAAAAGGAATGTTACAGAGAACAGAGTTTGGAGTAGAGGTGCAGAAGGACTGTTACAGAGGGCAGAGTTTACAGACTGGGTTGCAGAAGGATCTTAGAGAGAGCAGATGTTGGAGACTGAGCTGCAGAAGGACTGTTACAGAGAGTAGAGGTTAGAGAGTGAGGTGCAGAAGCACCGTTGTAGAGAGCAGAGTTTTTAGACTGAGGTGCAGAAAGATTGTTAAAAAGAACAGAGGTTGGACCCTGGGGTGCAGAAGGAATGTTGCAGATAGCAGAGTTTGGAGACTGCGGTGTAGAAGGATTGTTGCAGATACAGAGGTTTGAGACTTTGGTGCCGAAGGACTGATACAGAAAGCAGAGGTTAAAGACTGGGGAGCAGAAGAACCCTTATAGAGTGCAGATTTTGAAGACTGCACTACAGGAGGACTGTTACAGAGACCAGAGGTTGAAGACTGGTGTGGAGAAGGACTGTTTCTGAGTGCAGACCTTGAATACTGGCGTGCAGACGAACTGTTGCAGAGAGCAGAGGTTGGAGACTGGGGTGCAGAAGAACTGTCGCAGAGAGCAGAGGATGGAGACTGAGGTGCAGAATAAATGTGGCAGCGAGCAGAGGTTGGAAACTGTGGTGCAGAAAGAATGATACAGAAAGGAGAGGTTGAAGACTGGGGTGCAGAACGACCGTTACAGAGAGCAGAGTTTTGGGACTGAGGTATAGAAGGACTGTTACAGAGAGCAGAGGTTTGAGACTGGGGAGCAGAAGGAGTGTTACAGAGAACAGAGGTTGGAGTCTGGTGAGTATAAGGAATTTTAAAGAGAGCAGATTTGGAAACTTGGGTGCAGAAGGATCTTACAGATATCAGAGGTTCGAGGCTGGAGTTCAAAAGCACTGTTACAAAGAGTAGATTTTGGAGACTGAGGTGCAGTAGGACTGTTACAAAAAGCAGAGTTTGGAGACTGGTGTGCACAAGGATCATTGCAGAGAGCAGAGTTTTCAGACTTAGGTTCAGAAGGACTGTTGCTGAGAGTAGATGTTGGAAACTGGGGTACAGAAGGACTTTTGCAGAGAGCAGAGGTTGGAGACTGGGGTGCAAAAGGATCGTTGAAGACAGCAGAAGTTGGCGACTGGGGTGAAGAAGGATTGTTAAAGAGATCAGAGTTTGGAGACTGGGGTGCAGAACAACCATTACAGAGAGAAGAGGTTGGAGACTGCGGGACAGAAGGACTGTTACAGAGAGTAGAGGTTGGAGACTGTGGAGCAGAAGGACTGTTTCAGAGAGCAGAGGTTGGAGACTGGGGAGCAGAAGAAATATTACAGAGAGCAGAGTTTGGAAACTGGGGTGCAGAAGGATCTTACAGAAAGAAGAGGTTGGAGACTGAGTTGCCGAAAGACTGTTTCATAAAGCAGAGTTTGAAGACTGGGGTGCAGAATGATCGTTCCAGAGAGCAGAATTGTCAGACAGAGGTGCAGAAAGACTGTTGCAGGGAGCATATGTTTGAGACTGAGGTGCAGAAGGACGTTTGCAGAGAGAAGAGTTTGGAAACTGGGGTGCAAATGGATTGTTTTAGAGAGCAGAATTTTTAGACTGGGGTGCAGAGGGATTGTTACAGAGAGCAGAGGTTGGAGACTGTGGTGCAGAAGGACCATTGCAGAGATAAAAGTTTGGTAACTGAGGTGAAGAAAGATTGTTAAAGAGAACTGAAGTTGGAGACTGTGGTGCAGAAGGACTTTTGCAGAAAGCATCGTTTGGTGACTGGGTTTTAGAATGACTCTTGAATAGAGCAGAGGTTGAAGACTGGGGTGCAGAAGGACTGTTACATTGAGCAGAGTTTGGAGACAGGGTTGCAGAATAATCTTACAGAGAGCAGAGTTTCGAGACTGAGGTGCAACAGGAGTGTTACAGAGAGCAGAGTTTGGAAACTGGGGTGCAGAAGGACTGTTGCAGAGAGAAGAGGTTAGAGACAGGGGTGCAGAAGGACTGTTGCATAGAGCAGATATTGGATACTGGGGTGCACAGGGATCGTTGAAGAGAGCAGAGGTTGGAGACTGGGGTTCAGAAGGAATGTTGCGGAGAGCAGACGTTGGAAACTGGTGAGCAGATATTGGAAACTGGTTTACAGAAAGATCATTGCAGACAGCAGAGGTTTGAGACTGGGGTGCAGAAAGACTGTTACAGAGAGTAGACTTTTGAGACTGAGGTGCAGAATGATTGTTGCAGAGAGCAGAGGTTGGAGACTGGGGTGCAGTAGAACTCCTATAGAGAGCTGAATTTCAGACAAGGTTGCACAAGGATCTTACAGAGAGCAGAGTTGTAGACAGATGTGAAGAAGGACTGTTACATCGAGCAGAGGTTTGAGACTGGGGTGCAGAAGGATCGTTGTAGAGAACAGAGTTTTCAGACTGAGGTGCAGAAGGACTTTTGCAGAGAGCACATGTTGGAGACTGGGGTGCAGAAGGACTGTTGCAAAGAGCAGAGTTTGGGGACTGGGGTGCAGAATGATCGTTGTAGAGAGCAAAATTTTAAGACTGGTGTGCAGAAGGATTGTTATAGAGAACAGAGGTTGGAAACTGGGGTGCAGAAGGCCTATTACAAAGAGCAGAGTTTGGAGAAGGGATTCAGAAGTACATTTACAAAGAGTAGTTTTTGGAGACTGAGGTGCAGAAGGACCATTGCATAGAGCAGAGGTTGAAGACTGAGGTGCAGAAGGATTGTTACAGAGACCAGAGGTTGGAGACTGGGTTGCAGAGGGACTGTAGCAGAGAGCAGAGGCTGGACACTGGGGTGTAAAAGGACTGTTGAGGAGAGCACAGGTTGGAGATTGGGGTGCAGAAGGACTGTTGCAGAATGCAGATGTTGGAGACTTGGGTGCAGAAGGACTGTTGCAGAGAGCAGAGTTTGTATACTGAGGTGCAAAAGCACTGTTACAGAGACCAGAGGTTGGAGAATGGGGTGCAAAATGCCTGTTACAGAGAGAAGAGGTTGGAGACTAAGGTTCAGTAGGACTCTTACCGAAAGCAGGTTTTGGCGACAGGGTTACAGAAGGATCGTTGCAAAGAACATAGTTTTCAGACTGAATTGCAGAAGGACTATTGAAGAGAGCAGATTTTGGAGACTGAGTTGCAGAAGGACTGTTACAGAAAGCAGAGTTTGGAGACTGGGGTGCAGAAGAACTGATAGAGAAAGCTGACGTTGGTGTCTGGGGTTAAAAAAGACTATTACAGAGAGCAGAGTTTTGAGACTACGCTACAGAAGGACTGTTACAGAGAGCAGAGGTTGGAGACTGAGATCCAGAAGGATTTTTATGGAGATCAGTTTGTGGAGACTGGGGTGCAGAAGGACAGTTACAGAGAGCAGAGATGGAGACTGTTGTGCAGAAGAAATGTTGCAGAGAGGAGAAGTTGGAGCCTGGGGTGCAGAAGGACTGTTACTGAGAGCAGAGGTTGGAGACTGGGGTGCAGAAGAACTGATAAAGAAAGCTGATGTTAAAGACTGGGGTTCAGAAGGGCCATTACAGAGAGCAGAGTTTTGAGACTGCGGTACAGAAGGACTGTTACAGAGAGCAGAGTTTAGAGACTGAGGTGCAGAAGGAGTGTTGCAGAGAGTAGAAGATTGAGACTTTGGTGCAGGCGGACTGTGGCAGAGAGCAGAGTTTCGAGACTTAGGTGAAGAAGGACTGTTACCAAGAGCAGAGGTTGGAGACTGGGGTGCAGAAGTACTGATACAGAAAGCAGAGGTTGGAGACTGGGATGCAGAAGGACCGTTACAGAGAGAAGATTTTTGAGACTGCACTACAGAGAACAGAGGATGGAGAAGGGGTGCAGAAGGTCTGTTACAGAGGGCAGAGTTTACAGACTAGGTTGCAGAAGGATGTTACAGACAACAGATTTTGGAGACTGCAGTACAGAAAAACTTTTATAGAGAGCAGAGGTTGGAGACTGGGGTGGAGAAGAACTGTTTTAGAGAGCAGATGTTGGAGTCTGTGTTGCAAAAGGACTATTGGAGAGAGCAGAGGATAAATACTGGAGTATAGAAGTACTGTTGCAGAGAGCAGAATTTGCAGACTGCGTTGCAGAAGGACTGTTACAGCGGGCAGAGTTTGGAGACTGTGGTGGAAAACGACGGACACAGAAAGCAGAGTTTGGATACTGGGGTGCGTAAGTTCCCTTACAAAGAACAAAGGGTGGAGACTGTGGTACAGAAAGACTGTTACAGAGAGTAGATGTTGGATACTTGGGTGAAAAATAACTGTTTATAGAACAGAGGTTGGAGACTGGGGTGCAAAATGATCGTTGCAGAGAGCAGAGTTGTCAGACTGAGGTGCAGAAAGACTGTTGCAGGGAGCAGATGTTGGAGACTGGGGTGCAGAAGGACTTTCGCAGAGAGCAGAGGTTGGAAACTGGGGTGCAATAGGATTGTTGTAGAGAGCAGAATTTTTAGACTGGGGTGTAGAAAAATTGTTATAGAGAACAGAGGTTGGAGAATGGGGTGTAGAAGGCCTATTACGGATAGCAGAGTTTGGAGAAGGGGTTCAGAAGTATATTTACAGAGAGTAGTTTTTGGAGACTGAGGTGCAGAAAGACTGTTGCAGAGAGCAGAGGTTGAAGACTGAGGTGCAGAAGGATTGTTACAAAGAGCAGTGGTTGGAGACTGGGTTGCAGAGGGACTGTTGCAGAGAGCAGAGACTGGACACTGGGGTGTAGAAGGACTGTTGCGGAGAGCACAGGTTGGAGATTGGGGTGTAGAAAAACTGTTGCAGAGAGCAGACTTTCGATACTGGGTTAAAAAGGTAGAGGGTGGAGATTTGGTGCAGAAGGACTGTTGCAGAGAGCAGATGTTGGAGACTGGGGTGCAGAAGGACTGTTGCAGAGAGCAGAGTTTGTAGAGTGAGATGCAGAAAGACTATTACAGAGAGCAGAGTTTGGAAATTGTGGTGCACATGGACTGATACAGTAAGTAGAGATTGGAGACTGGGGTGCAGAAGACCTGTAAGAGAGAAGAGGTTGGAGACTTCTGTGCAGAAGGATTGTTACAGATAGCACAGTTTGGAGACTGGGGTGCAGAAGGATCGTTGCAGAGATCAGAGGTTTCAGACTGAGGCTTAGAAGGACTGATACAGAGAGCAGAGGTTGGAGTCTGAGGTGCAGAAGGTCTTTTAGAGAACAGAGTTTGGAGACTGGGGTGCAGAAAAACCGTTTCAGAGAGCAGACGTTGGAGACTGGGGTGCAAAAGACTTTTACAGAGAGCAGAAGTTGGAGACTGGGGTGCTGAAGCATCATTTCTGTGAGCAGAGGTTGGAGACTGAGGTTCAGAAGGTCTGTTACATAGAGCAAAGGTTTGAAACTGGGGTGCAGAAGGATTGTTGCAGAGAGCAGAGTTTTCAGACTGAGGTGCAGAAGGAATGTATCAGAGAGCAAATGTTGGATTCTGGGGTGCAGAGGACGGTAACAGAGAGCAGAGTTTGGAGACTGGGGTGCATAAGGATGTTACAGAGAGCACAGGTTGGAGAGTGGAATGCAGAAGGCCTGTTACAGAGAGCAGAGTTTGAAGTCTGGGGTGTGGAAGGCCTTTTACAGAGAGCAGAATTTAGAGACTGGGGTGCAGAAAAAACTGTTACAGAGAGCAGAGCTTGGAGACTGGGGTGCAGAAGGACTGTTGCAGAGAGCAGAGTTTGGAGACTGTGGTGAAAAAGGATCCTTGCAGAAATCAAAGGTTGAAGACTGAGGTGCAGAAGGATCCCTACAAAGAGCAGAGATTGGAGACTGGAGTAAAACAGGACAGATACAGAGAGCACAGGTGGGAGACTGGGGTCCAGAAGAAATGTTGCAGAGAGCAGAGGTTGGAGACTGGGGTGCAGAAGGACTGTTTTAGAGAGCAGATGTTGGAGTCTGTGTTGCAAAAAAAACTGTTGGAGAGAGCAGAATATAAATTCTGGAGTGTAGAAGTACTGTTGCAGAGAGCAGAATTTGCATACTGAGTTGCGGAAGGACTGTTACAGTGGATAGAGTTTGGAGACTGTGGTTGAAAATGATTAACACAGAAAGCAGAGGTTGGATACTGGGGTGCATAAATACCCTTACAAAGAACAAAGATTGGAGACTACAGTACAGAAAGACTGTTACAGAGAGTAGAGGTTGGATACTGGGGTGCAGAATAACTGTTTTAGAGAACAGAGGTTGGAGACTGGGGTGCAAAATGATCGTTGCAGAGAGCAGAGTTGTCAGACTGAGGTGCAGAAAGACTGTTGCAGGGAGCAGATGTTGGAGACTGGGGTGCAGAAGGACTTTCGCAGAGAGCAGAGGTTGGAGACTGGGCTGCAGTAGAACTCCTACAGAGAGCATAGTTTTTAGACAAGGTTTCATAAGGATCTTACAGAGAGCAGAGTTTTAGACCGATGTGCAGCAGGACTGTTACAGAGAGCAGAGGTTGGAGACTGGGGTGGAGAAAGATCGTTGCACAGAACAGAGTTTTCAGACTGAGGTGCAGAAGGACTTTTGCAGAGAGCACATTTTGGAGACTGGGGTGCAGAAGGACTGTTGCAAAGAGCAGAGTTTGGGAAGTGGGGTGCAGAAGGATCGTTGTAGAGAGCAAAATTTGGAGACTGGGGTGTAGAATGATTGTTATAGAGAACAGAGGTTGGAGAATGGGGTGCAGAAGGCCTATTACGGAGAGCAGAGTTTGGAGAAGGGGTTCAGAAGTACATTTACAGAGAGTAGTTTTTGGAGACTGAGGTGCAGAAGGACTGATGCAGAGAGCAGAGGTTGAAGACTGACTTGCAGAAGCATTGTTACAGAGAGCAGAGGTTAGAGACTGGGTTGCAGAGGGACTGTTGCAGAGAGCAGAGACTGGACACTGGGGTGTAGAAGGACTGTTGCAGAGAGCACAGGTTGGAGATTGGGGTGCAGAAGGACTGTTGCAGAGAGCAGACTTTCGATACTGGGTTACAGAGGCAGAGATTAGAGATTTGGTGCAGAAGGACTGTGGCAGAGAGCAGATGTTGGAGACTGGGGTGCAGAAGGACTGTTACAGAGAGCAGCGGTTGGAGACTGGGGTTCAGAATAAGTGTTGTAGAGAACAGAGGTTGGAGACTGGGGTGCAGATGGACCATTGCAGAAAGCAGAGGTTGGATATTGGGGCGCAGAAGTACTGTTGCAGAGAGAAGAGGTTGGTGTCTGAGGTGCAGAAGAACTCTTACAGAAAGCCGAGGTTCGAGACCGGGGTGCAGAAGGACTGATACAGAAAGGAGAGTTTGGAGACTGGGGTGCAGAAGGACCATTACAGAGAACAGAGGTTGGAGACTGCAGTACAGAAGTACTGTTACAGACAGCAGAGGTTGGAGACTGCGGTGGAAAAAGACTGTTACAGAGAGCATATTTTGGAGACTGGGGTGAGGAAGAAATGTTGTAGAGAGAAGAGGTTGACGACTGGGTTGCAGAAGCACTGTTGCAGAGAGCAGAAGTTGCAGAGTGAGGTGCATAAGGACTGTTACAGAGAGAAGAGTTTGGAGACTATGGTGAAGAAAGACTGATACAGAAAGCAGAGGTTTGAGACTGGGGTTCAGAAGGACTCTTATGGAGAACAGAGGTTGAAGACTGCAGTACATAATAACTGTTGTAGAGAACAGGTTAGAGACTGGGGTGTGGAAGAAATGTTACAGAGAGCAGCGTTTGGAAACTGGGGTGCAGAAGGATCTTACAGAGAGGATAGTTTGGAGACTGGAGTGCAGAAGGAATTTTGCAGAGAGCAGACGTTGGAGACTGGGATGCAGAAGGATCATTGCAGAGTGGATTATGGAGACTGGGGTATAGAAGGACTGTTCTAGAGAGCAGAGTTTGGAGACTGGGGTGCAGAAGGACTCTTGCAGATAGCAGTTGTTGAAGACTGATATGCAGAAAAACTGTTACAGAGAGCAGTGTTTGGAGACTGGGGTGCAGGACTGATACTGAGAGCAGAGGTTGGAGACTGGGGTGCAGAAGGACTGTTAAAGAGAGTAGAGTTTAGAGACTTGAATGCAGAAGGCCTGTTACAGAGAAAAGAGGTTGTAGACTGGGGTGCAGAAGGCCTTTTACAGAGAACACAGGTTGGAGACTGATGTGCAGAAGGTCTGTTACAGAGAGCAGAGTTTGGAGACTGGGGTGCAGAAAGACTGTTGCAGAGTGCAGTGTTTGGAGACTGGGGTGCAGAAGGACTGTTAAAGAGAGTAGAGTTTAGAGACTTGAATGCAGAAGGCCTGTTACAGAGAAAAGAGGTTGTAGACTGGGGTGCAGAAGGCCTTTTACAGAGAACACAGGTTGGAGACTGATGTGCAGAAGGTCTGTTACAGAGAGCAGAGTTTGGAGACTGGGGTGCAGAAAGACTGTTGCAGAGTGCAGTGTTTGGAGACTGGGGTGCAGAAGGACTGTTGCAGAGAGCAGAGGTTGGAGACTTGGGTGCAGAAGGACTGTTTTAGAGAGCAGAGGTTGAAGCCTTGCGTGCAGAAAGACGGATACAGAAAGCAGAGTTTGAAGACTGGGTTGCAGAAAAACTGATACAGAAAGCAGAGGTTGGAGATGGGGTGCAGAAGGACCCTTACAGAGAACAGAGGTTTGAGACTGTGGTACAGAAGGACTGTTACAGAGAGCAGAGGTTGGAGACTGGGGTGCACCATAAATGTTGTAGAGAAAAGAGGTTGGAGACTCTGGTGCTGAAAGACCATTGCAGAAAGCATATGTTGGAGACTGGGTTTCAGAAAGATCTTACAGAGAGCAGAGTTTGGACACTGAGGTGCAGAAGGACTGTTGCAGAGAGTAGAGGTTCGAGATTGGGGCTCAGAAAAACTGTTGCAGAGAGCAGAGATTGGAGTCTGAGGTGCAGAAGAACTGCTACAGAGAGCAGAGGTTGGTGACTTCGGTAAAAAAGTATTATTGCAGAGAGCAGATTTTAAAGACTGGGGTGAGGAAGGACTATTGCAGAGAGCAGAGTTTGAAGACTGGGGTGCAGAAGGACTGTTGCAGAGAGCTGATGTTGCAGAGTGAGGTGCAGAAGGACTGTTACAGAGAGCAGAGTTTGGAGACTGTGGTGCAGAAGGATTGATACAGAAAGCAGAGGTTGTAGACTGGGGCTCAGGAGAACCCTTACAGAGAACAGAGTTTGAAGACTGCGGTACAGAAAAACTGTTGTAGAGAACAAGGTTGGAGAGTAGGGTGCAGAGGGACCATTGCAGAGAGCAAACTTTGGATACTGGGGTGCAAAAGGAATGTTACAGAGAGAAGAGTTTGAAACTGGAGTGTACAAGGATCTTACAGAGAGGAATATTTGGAGACTGTGGTGCAGAAAGATTGTTGCAGAGAGCAGACGTTTGAGACTGGGGTGAAGAAGGATCGTTGCAGAGAGTAGATTATGGATACTGGGGTATAGAACGACTGTTCTAGAAAGCAGAGGTTGGAGAATGGGGTGCAGAAAGACTGTTTCAGAGAGCAGTTTTTGAAGACTGAGGTGCAGAAAAACTGTTAAGAGAGCATGTTTGGAGACTAAGGTGCAGGACTGATACTGAGAGCAGAGTTTGAAGACTGTGGTGCAGAAGGATCTTACCAAGAGCAGAGTTTTGAGACTGAGGTGCAGAAGAACTGCTCCAGAGAGCAGAGGTTGGAGATTGGAGTGCAGAAGGACTGTTAAAGAGAGCAGAGTTCAGAGACTTTGGTGCAGAAGGCCTGTTACGGAGAGCAGAGGATGAAGACTGAGGTGTAGAAGAACTGTTACAGAGATAGATGTTGAATAGTGAGGTGCAAAAAGACCATTGCAGAGAGCAGATGTTGGAGACTGAGGTGCAGAAAAACTGTTGCGGAGTGCAGAGGTTTGAGACTTGGGTGTAAGAGTACTGTTGCAGCGAGCAGAGGTTGGGGATTGGGGTGCCAAAAGACCTTTGCAGAGAGCAGAATTTGGAGACTGAGGTGCAGATGGCCTGTTACAGAGAGCAGAGGTTGGAGACTTTAGTGCAGAAGGACTGATAGAGAAAGCAGTGGTTGGAGACTGGGGTTCAAAAGACAGTTACAGAGAGAAGAGTTTGGAAATTTCAATACAGAGGAACTGTTACAGAGAGCAGAGATTGGAGACTAGGGAGGAGAAGGACTGTTGCAGAGATCTGATGGTGGAGACTTGGGAGCAGAAGGACTGTAGTAGAGAGTAGGTTGGAGACTGGGGTGAAGAAGGACTGTTGCAGAGAGTAGTGGTTGAAGATTGGAGTGCAGAAGACTGAGGTTAAAAAGGACTGTTGGAGACAACAGAGTTTGGAGACAGGAGTGCAGAAGGACCGTTGCAGAGAGCAGAGGTTGGAGACTGAGGTGCAGAAGGATTGTTTCAGAGAGCAGAGTTTGGAGACTGGGGTGCAGAAGGACTGTTGCAGAATGCAGTGGTTGAAGACTGGTGTGCGGAAAAACTGTTGCAGAGAACGGAGTTTCGAGACAGGTGCAGAAGGACCATTGCTGAGAGCAGCGTTTGGAGACTGACTTGAAGAAGGATTGTTACAGAGAGAAGAGGTTGGAGACTGAGGTGCTGAAGAACTGTTACAGAGAGCAGAGGTTGGAGACTGGGGTGCAGATGGATCTTACAGAGAGCAGAGATTAGAGACTGGGGTGCAGAAGGACTGTAATAGAAAGCAGAGATCGGAGACTTGGGTGCAAAAGGACTGTTGTAGAGAGAAGAGGTTGAAGCTGAGGTGCAGAAGGACTGCTGCAGAGAGAAGAGGTTGGAGATGAGGTTCAGAAGGACTGTTACAGAGAGCAGAGTTTGGAGACTGGGGTGCAGAAGGACTGATATAGAAAGCAGACTTTGGAGACTGTGGTGCAGAAGGACTGTTACATAGAGCAGAAGTTGGAGACTGTGGTACAGAAGGACTTTTACAGAGAGCAGTGGTTGCACACTGGGGTGCAGAAGAACTGTTGCAGAGTTCAGATGTTGGAGACTGGGGTGTAGAAGGATCGTTGCAGAGAGAATAGGTTGGATACTGCGGTGCTGAAGGCCTGTTACATAGAGCTGAGTTTGTAGACTGGGATGCAAGAGGCCTGTTACAGAGAGCAGAGTTTGGAGACTGGGGAGCAGGTGGACTGTTACAGAGAGCAGAGTTTGGATACTGGGTTGCAGAAGGATACTTGCAGAGAGCAGAGTTTTCAGACTGAGATGTAGAAGGACTGTTGAGAGTGCAGACGTTAAAGACTGGGTTGCAGAAGCACGGTTGCAGTGAGGAGATGTTGGAGGCTAGAGTGCAGAAGGACCCTTACAGAGAGCAGAGGTTGGAGACTGAGGTGCAGAAGGACAATTACAGACAGTAGAGTTTAGAGACAGAGGTGTAGAAGGCTGTTGCAGAGAGCAGATGTTGGAGACTTGGGTGTAAAAGGACTGTTGCAGAGAGCAGAGGTTGGGGACTGTGGTGAAAAAAGACTGTTGCAGAGAGCAGAGTTTAGAGACTGATGTGCAGAAGAACTGTTTCAGAGAGTAGAGTTATGAGACTGGGGTGAGGAAGGACTGATACAGAAAGGAGACTTTGGAAACTGGGTTGCATAAGGACCTTTACAGAGAGCAAAGTTTGGAGACTGCAGTACATAAAGACTGATACAGAGAGTGGAGATTGGAGACTAGTGTACAGAAGGACTGTGGTAAAGAGCAGATGGTGGACACTGTGGTGCAGAAGAACTGTTGCAGAGAGCAGAGGTTGGAGAATGGGGTGCAGAAGGACCGTTGAAAAGAGCAGAGGTGGGAGACTGGGGTGGAGAAGGAATGTTACAGAGAGCAGAGTTTTGAAACTGAGGTGCAGAAGGATTTTACAGAGACCAGAGTTTGGAGACTGGGGTGCAGGAGGACTGTTGCAGAGAGAAGACGTTGGAGACTGGGGTGCAGAAGAATCATTCCAGAGAGAACAGGTTTAAGACTGGGGTGCAGAAGGACGGTTACAAAATGCAGAGTTTGAAGACTGCGGTGCAGAAAGACTGTTAGAGAGAGCAGAGGATTGAGACTGGGATGCAGAAGGATCATTGGAGAGGGCAGAGGTTAGAGACTGATCCAGAAATCAGAGTTTGGAGACTGGGTTTTACAAGGATCTTACGGAGCGCAAAGTTTGGAGATTGAGGTGCAGCAGGACTGTTAGAGAGCAAAGAGTTTGTAGACTGAGGTACAGAAGGATCGTTGCAGAGAGCAGAAGTGGAGACTGTGTTGCAGAAGGATTGTTACAGAGAGCAGAGTTTGGAGACTGGGGTGCAGAACACTGTTAAAGAGAGCACAGGTTGGAGACTGGGGTGCAGAAAAAATTTTGCAGAGAGCAGAGGTTGGAGACTATGGTGCAGAAGGAGTGTTGCAGAGAGAAGAGGTCGGAGACTTTGGTGCAGAAGGACTGCTTTAGAAAGCAGAGGTTGGAGACTGGGGTGGAGAAGGACCCTTACAGAGAGCAGAGTTTGGAGACGGGTGAAGAACGACTGTTACAGAGAGCAGAGTTCGGAGACGGGGTTGAGAAAAATCGTTACAGAGAGAAGAGTTTGGGGATGGGGTGAAGAAGGCTTGTTAAAGAAAGCAGAGGTTGGAGACTGAGGTGCAGAAAAACTTTTGCAGAGAGCAGAGGTTTGAGACTGCGCTGTAGAAACATTGTAACAGAGAGCAGAATTTGGAGACTGGGGTGCAGAAGGACTGATACAAAAAGCACAGTTTGGAGACTGGTGTGCACAATGACAGTTACAGAGAACAAAGGTTGGAGACAGCATTACAGAAGGATTGCTACAAAGAGCAGAGTTTGGAGACTTGGGTGGAGAAGGACTGTTACAGAGAGCATATGTAGGAGACTGGGGAGCAGAATGACTTTTTCAGAGAGCGGAGTTTGGAGACTGAGGTGAAGAAGTACTGTTTCAGAAAACAGATGTTTGATACTGGGGTGCATAATGGCCATTGGAGAGAGCAGAGGTTGGAGACTGAGGTGCAGAAGGACTGTTGTAGTAAGCAGCGTTTGGAGACTGGGGTGCAGAAGGACTGTTGCAGAGACTATAGGTTGGAGACTGAGGTGCAGAAGTCATGTTACAGAGAGCAGAGTTTGGAGACTCCGGTGCAGAAGGACAGTTACCGAGAGCAGAGGTTAAATACAGGGTTGTAGAAGTATCTTACAGAGAGCAGAATTTAGAGATGGAGGTGCAGTTGGACTGTTAAGGAAAGAAGAGGTTGGAAATTGGGGTGCAGAAGGATTGTTACAGAGACCAGATTTTGAAGATTGCAGTCTAGAATATCTGTTACAGAGAGCCGAGGTTGGAGACTGGGGTGCAGAAGGAATGTTACAGAGAGCACAGGTTAGAGACTGAGGTGCAGTAGGATAGATTCGGAGAGCACAGGTTTGAGACTGGTGTTCAGAAGGACTGATATAGAAAGCAAAGTTTAGAGACTGGGGTGCAGAAGGCACGTTACGGAGAGCAGAGGTTGGAGACTGCGGTACAGAAGGACTGTTACAGAGAGCAAATGTTGGAAACTCGGGAGTAGAAGGACTGTTGCAGAGGACAGACATTGGAGACTGGGGTGCCGCAGGACACTTGCTGAAAGCAGGGGATAAATTGTGGAGTGGAGAAGGAATGTACAGAGAGCAGAGTTTGGAAACTGAAGTGCAGAAGGATCTTATAGATAGCAGAGTTTGGAGACTGTGGTGCAGAAGGACAGTTGCAGAGAGCAGAGTTTGGACACTGGGGTGCAAAAGGACTGTTGCAGAGAGCACAGGTTGGAGACTGGAGTGCAGAAGGACTGTTGCAGAGAGCAAAGTTTGGAACCAGAGGTGCAGAAGTCCTGTTACATAGAGCAGAGGTTGGAGACTGAGGTGCAGAAGGATTGTTAAAGAGAGCAGATTTTGGAGACTGGGTTGCAGAAGGACTGTTACAGAGAGCAGAGTTTTGAGACTGAGGTGCAGAAAGACTGTTGCAGAGAACAAAGGTTGGAGACTCGGGTGCCGAAGGACTGTTGAAGGGAACAAAGGTTGGAGACTGAGGTGCAGAAGGACTGTTGCAGAGAACAGAGGTTGGAGACTGTGGTGCAGAAGGACACTTAGATAGAACAGAAGTTGGAGATTTGGGTGCAGAAGAACAGTTATAGAGAGCAGTATTTGGAGACTGGGTTGCAGAAGGATCTTACAAAGAGGAGAGGTTGGAGACTGAGGTGCAGGTGGAGTGTTACAGAGAGCAGTGTTTGCAGACTGAGGTGCAGAAGGATTGTTACAGAGAGTAGAGGTTGGAGAATGAGTTTAAGAAAAACTTTTACAGAGAGCAGAGTTTGGAAAATTGGGTGTAGAAGGACCGTTACGGAGAGCAGAGTTTGGAGACTGCGGTATAGGACTGTTACCGAGAAAAGAGTTTGGAGACTGGGGTGCAGAAGGACTCTTACATAGAGTACAGGTTGGAGACTGAGGTGCAGAAGGATAGATACAGAGAACAGAGGTTGGAGACTGGGGTTCAGAAAGACTGAAACAGAAAGCAGAGTTAGGAGACTGGGGTGTAGAAGGACCATTACAAAAAGCAGAGGTTGGAGACTGCGGTACAGAAGGACTGTAACAGAGAGCAGATCTCCTAGACTGGGGAGCAGAAAGAGTTTTGCAGAGGATCGTGGCATGAGACTTAGGTTAAGAAAGAATGTTACAGAGAGCAGAGTTTGGAAACTGGAGTGCAGAAGGGTCTAACAGAGAGAGAGGTTGGAGACTGTGGTGCAGAAAGACTGTTGCAGAGAGCAGACATTGGAGACAGGGGTCCAGAAAATCGTTGCAGAGAGCAAAGTTTGGATAATGGGGTGCAGAAGGACTGTTGCAGAGAGCAGATGATGGAGACTGGGGTGCAGAAGGACTGTTGCAGAGAGCAGATGTTATAGACTGGGGTGCAGAAGGACTGTTACAGAGAGCAGAGGTTGGAGACTGAGGTGCAGAAGGACTGTTACAGAGAGCAGAGTTAGGAGACTGGGGTGCAGAAAGACTGTTACAGAGAGCAGAGGTTGGAGACTGGCGTTCAGATGAATCTTACAGAGAGCAGAGTTTAGAGACTGGGGTGCAAAAAGACTGTTGCAGAGAGCAGATGTTGGAGACTAAGGTGGAGAAGAATCATTGCAGAGAGAAGAGGTTGGAGACTGGGTTAGAGAAGGCCTGTTACAGAGAGCAGAGTTTAAAGACTGGGTTTCAGAAGGATCTTACAGAGAGCAGAGTTGGGAGACTGAGTTGCAGAAGGACTGTTAGAGAGAGCAGATGTTGGAGACTGGGGTACAGAAGGGTCGTTGCAGAGAGCAGAGTTTTAAGACTGAGGTGCAGAAGAACTTTTGCAGAGAGCACATGTTGGAGACTGGGTTGCAGAAGGACTGTTGCAAAAAGCAGATGTTGGAGAATGAGGTACGGAAGTTTTGTTAAAGAGTGCAGAGGTTTGATACAGGGGTGCAAATAGATCTTACAGTAAGCAAAATTTGGACACTGAGGTGCAGAATAACTGTTGCAGAAACCTGAGGTTGGAGACTAGGGTGCAGTAGGATCATTGCAGAGAGCAGAGTTTGGAGACTGGCGTGCAGAAGGCCTATAAGAGAGAGGAGAGTTAGGTGACTGGGTTGCATAAAGACTGTTATAGAGAGCAGAGTTTGGATACTGGGTTGCTGAAGTATCTTACAGAGAGCAGAGGTTGGAGACTGACGTTCAGGTGGACTGTTACAGAGAGCAGTGGTTGGAGACTGGGGTGCAGAAGGATCGTGCAGAGAACAGAGGTGTCAGACTGAGGTGCAGAAGTACTGTTACAGAGAGCAAAGTTTGGAGACTGAGGTGCAGAAGGACTGTTACAAAAAGGAGAGGTTGAAAATTTGGGGTGCAGAAGGACCGTTACAGAGACCAGATTTTGGAGACTGTGGTATAGAAAAATTCTTACAGAAAGCAGAGGTTGGAGACTCTGTTGCAGATGGAATGTTACAAAGAGCACAGGTTGGAGACTGAGGTGAGGAAGGATAGATTCAGAAAGTAGAGTTTGAGACTGGGGTTCAGAATGACTGATATAGAAAGCAGATTTTGGAGACTGGGGTGCAGAATGATCTTACAGAAAGCAGAGGTTGGAGACTGTGGTGCAGAAGGACTGTTGCAGAGAGTAGAGGATGCAGACTAGGGTCCAGAAGTATCGTTGCCGAGAGCAGAGTTTGGAGACTGGGGTGCAGAAGGACTGTTGCAGAGAGCAGAGGATGGAGACTGGAGTGAAGAAGGACTGTAGCAGAGAGCAGAGTTTGGAGACTGTGGTGTAGAAGGATCGTTGCAGAGAGCAGATGTTGGATACTGGGGTATAATAAGACGTTTGCAGAGAGCAGAGGTTAGAGACTGGGGTGCAGAAGGACTGTTGCAGAGAGTAGAGGTTGGAGACTGAGGTGCAGAAGGAGTGTTACAGACAGCAGAGGTTTTAGACTGGGCTGCAGGATAACTAATACAGAAAGTAGAGTTTAGAGACTAAGGTGCAGAAGGACTGTTACAGAGAGCAGAGTTTGTAGCCTGGCATGTAGAACGACAGCTGCAGAGAACAGAGGTTGGATACTGGGGTGCAAAAGGGCCGTTGCAGAGAGATAAGGTTTTAGACTGAGGTGCAAAATGACTGTTACAGAGAGCAAAGTTTGGAGAACGGGGAACAGAAGTATCTTACAGAGAGCAGACTTCGGAGACTGGGATGCAGAAGGATCTTTGCAGAGAGCAGAGGTTGGAGACTGGGGTGTAGAAAGACTTTTGCAGAGAGCAGAGGTTGGAGACTCGTGTGCAGAAGGCCTGTTACAGAGGACAGAGTTTGGAAACTGGGTTACAAGAGACCTGTTATAGAGAGCAGATTTTGGGGACTGGGGTGCAGAAGGATTGTGAGAGATAGCACAGTTTGGAGACTGGGGGTTAGAAGGATTCCTGCAGAGAGCAGAAGTTTCAGACTGAGGCTTAGAAGAACTGTTACAGAGAGTAGAGTTTGGAGACTGTCATACAGAAGGACTATTACAGAGAGCAGAGTTTTGAGACTGGGGTGAAGAAGGACCATTGCAATGAGCAGATGTGGGAGACTGGGATGCAGAAGGATAGTTGCAGAGAGCAGAGGTTGGAGACTCAGGTGCAGAAGAATCACTACAGAGAGCAAAGTTTGGAGACCGAGGTACAGTAGGATAGTTTCAGAGAGCACAGGTTGGAGACTGGGGTGCAGAAGAAATGTTGCAGAGAACAGAGGATGGAGACTAGGGTGCAGAAGGGTTGTAGCAGAGAGCAGAGGTTAGAGACTGGGGTGTAGAAGGACTGTTGCAGAGAGGAGACGTTGAAGACTGGGATGCAGAAAGACCGTTGCAGAGAGCAGATGTTGGATACTGGAGTATAATAAGACGTTTGCAGAGAGCAGAAGTTGGAGACTGGGGTGCAGAAGGACTGTTGCAGAGAGCAGAGGTTGGAAACTGAGTTGCAGAAAGACTGTTACAGACAGCAGAAGTTTTAGACTGGGGTGCAGAATAACTAACACGGAAAGTAGAGTTTGGAGACTGGGGTGCAGAAGGATTGTTACAGAGAGTGGAGTTTGTAGCCTGGGGTGTAGACGGACGGATGCAGAGAACAGAGGTTGGATACTGGGGTGCACAAGGACTGTTTCAGAGAGATGAGGTTGTAGACTGAGGTGCAGAATTTCTGGTAAAGAGTGCAAAGTTTGGAGAACGGGGTGCAAAAGGATCTTACAGAGAGCAGACGTTGAAGACTGGGATGCAGAAAGATCTTTGCAGAGAGCAGAGGTTGGAGACTGGGGTGTAGAAAGACTTTTGCAGAGAGCAGATTTTGGAGACTCGGGTGCAGAAGGCTTGTTACAGAGAGCAGAGTTTGGAGACTAGGTACCAGGAGACCTGTTACAGAGAGCAGATGTTGGGGACTGGGGTGCAGAAAAATTGTTACAGATAGCACATTTTGGAGACTTGGGTTTAGAAGGATTGTTGCAGAGAGCAGAAGTTTCAGACTGAAGCTTAGAAGGACTGTTACAGAGAGCAGAGTTTGTAAATTGGGGTGCAGAAGGACCGTTATAGAGAGAAGATGTTGGAGAATGTCATACAGAAGGACTGTTACAGAGAGCAGAGTTTGGAGACTGGGGTGCAGACGGACCATTGCAGAGAGCAGATGTGGTAGACAGGGATGTAGAAGAATCGTTGCAGAGAACAGAGGTTGGAGACTGAGGTGCAGAAAGATTTTTGCAGAGAGCCGAGTTTTTAGACTGAGGTGCAGAAGGACTGTTTCAAAGAGCAGATGTTTGATCTTGGGGTACAGAAGGACTGTTACAGAGAGCAGAGTTTTGAGACTGGGGTGCAGAAGGATCGTTGCAGAGAGCAAAGGTTGGAGACTGGGGTGCAGAAGGCCTGTTACAGAGAGCAGAGTTTGGAGACTGAGGTGCAGATGACTTTTACAGAGAGCAGTGTTTGGAGAATGGGTTTCAGAAGGATCTTAGAGAGAGCAGAGGTTTGAGACTGAGGTGCAGAAGGACTTCTACAGAGAGTAGAGTGTGGAGACTGGGGTGCAGAAGGATTGTTAAAGAGAGCAGAGTTTGGAGATTGGGGTGCAAAAGAACTGTTACTGAGAGCAGAGGTTGGAGACAGGGGTGCAGAAGGACTGTTTCAGAGAACAGATTTTGGAGACTGAGGTGCAGAAGGACTATTAAAGAGAGCATATTTTGGAAACTGGGATGTAGATGGACCATTGCAGAGAGCAGAGTTTGGAGACTGGAAACAAAAAAAAAATCCTTGCAAAGAGCAGATGTTGGAGACTGGGTGCAGAAAGACTATTAAAGAGCGAAGAGGTTGGAGACTAAGGTGCAGGAAGATCATTTTTGAGTGCAGAGTTTGGAGACTGGGGTGCAGAAGGACTGTTACAGATTGCAGAACTTGGAGACTTAAGTGCAGAAGGACATTTACAGAGAAAAGAGTTTGGAGACTGGGTTGCAAAAAGATTCTTACCGAGAGCAGAAGATTGAGGCTGGGGTTCAGAAAGATTGTTGCAGAGAGCAGAGTTTGGAGAATGAGGTGCAGAAGAATCTCTACAGAGAGCAGAGGATGGAGACTGCGGTTCAGCAGGAAAGTTACAGAGAGCACAAGTTAGATACTTGGGTGCAGAAGAAATTTTGCAGAGAGCAGAGGTTGGAGACTGGGGTGCAGAAGGACTGTTACAGAGTTCAGAGTTTGGAAACTGTGGTGCAGAAGGATCCTTGCAGAGAACAGAGGTTGGAGACTGAGGTGCAGAAGGATCATTGCAGAGAGAAGAGATTGGAGACTGGGGTGCAGAAGGCCTCTTACAGAGAGCAGAGTTTGGAGACTGGGGTGCAGAAGACCTGTTACAGAGAGCAGATGTTGGAGACTGGGGTGCAGAAGGATTGTTACAGAAAGCACATTTTGGAGACTGGGGTGCAGAAGAATCGTTGCAGAGAGCAGAGGTTTCAGACTGAGGCTTAGTAGGACTGTTACAGAGAGCAGAGGTTGGAATCTGAGGTGCAGAAAACTGTTACAGAAAAAAGAGGTTGGCAATTGGTGTGCAGAAGGACAGTTATAGAGAGATGAGGTTGGACACCGCTACAGAAGTACTGTTAGAGATAGCAGAGTTTGGAAACTTTGGTGCAGAAGGACCTTGTAGAGAGCAGATGTTGGAGACAAGGGTGCAGAAAGACTATTACAGAGAGCAGACGTTGAAGACTGAGGTGCAGAAGGATTGTTACAGAGAGCAGAGGTTCGAGATTGGGGTGCAGAAAAACTGTTACAGAGAGCAAAGGTTGGAGACTGGGGTGCAGAAGGACTGTTACAGAGAGCAGAGAT